>NC_139025.1:83822716-83991530 GCF_964662115.1 Mustela nivalis
CTTAAGACAAAAATAAAAAGGAGTAATTAAAATGGAAAGAGAAGGGCACTTGGTTGGCTCAGTCAGTAGAGTATGTGACTCTTGATTTTGGGGTTGTGGGGTCAAGCCCCATGGAGCTTATTTCAAAATGAAATGGAATGAAAATTTTTAAAAAGAGAAGACAGAATTTCAGGAAACAAGAAATAAATGGAAAACTAATTTGAAAAGATAACACATATATTACAAAAATATATGTGGAAGAACACATAGAAAAGGAAGAACACATAGAATGTCTATCTTACAACATGTGACCAGAATGATTCTGGTGGGTAAAGATTTTTAAAAGAACATTTATTATATACTCTTTTTCTGATTATAACAGTAACACATCTTAATTGAAGATAATTAACAGTTACTGGGGGAAAAACCTCTACTAATGAAAGTTATTGGCTGTGGTCATTTTCAGGTTTGTCAAGTTTTCATATTGAGTCTTTAGGATACTGACTTGATCCTTGTGAAGCAGTAGAGTGGAAACAGTGTATGATTTTAAGTCAGAAGACCTTGGTTGATGCTTGTTTTATCACCTACTGATTTTGTGTGTTCAGATAAATTTAGTTACTTCTCAGAGCCTGTTTCTGTGTCTGTGAAATGAGCAAATTAAGACCTTGCCATCACAGAGTCTATATTTCAATGAAATAAAATAGGCAGTGAACAAATAAGTAAAAGTCTAAATAAAATTAATTTTAGGTAAGGAAAGGTATTATGAGAAACAAATAAAGCAGAGTAAAAAAGAATGGAGTGGCATTGAAGGGGGTGGGTAGTATTTTAGATTAGGTCGATTAAGGAGTGCTTCTCTGAGGAGGTGACATTTGAGCAGAGGGCTTGGTGTTGGGTAGAAGAGTAAGCCATTGAAGGTAAAGTGTTGGCTTTTCACTGGAGAGAACAGCAGAATAAGCTAGGTACACAGTTGGAGAAACTGTAAGTAAATCTGTTTGGGAATGAGGCCAGTGCCAAATCATGGAACTCTTGTAGGCCAAATAAGAAAAGTTTAGACTTTATTCTAAGTTGAGCTCTCCAAGAAGTGGGATCATGTATTATTCATGTTTGGATTATTTTAGTACCTGGCATATAATAGTTACCCAGTAACTTGATTTATGAATATATGAATTGCACATATAGGGAAGGATATAAGTTGCCATCATCTTCAAGTTGAGTTTGAGTGAAATAGCCAAGACATAGGTTGGCATCTTTACTTGCAGACTCCTTATGGTCTTACTGTGCTTAAATGTAATCAGAGCCTGAATATTAGTGTATATACTACAATGCTTGGCATGATTCTGGATATATGAAAGTATTTAGTGTTTTCTAAATTTGTTGTACAGAATTTGTCATAAATGCTGCTTTACTTTAAAATGCAGGTACAAAAAAATGGGACTCCCTGATAATTAAAATGCTAGTAGTTTTTTAACATGATTTAGAGATAACTCTAATTTTCTGTAATTTTGCAATAAAAAAATTAGAAATTTAAGTAGTATTTTATTGTGACAGTAATGCATGTTTCTCCCTTCTACTTAATGGGTTTGGGTGTGCTGAGTCTTTTGCTATTTGAAGCTCATTTTATTACTCTTTTCTTGGTGGTGTTGTAGCCTCGAGCTGTGGCAGGCTTTCGAGGGACAGTTCGTTATGCATCAATCAACGCTCATCGAAACAGGGTAGGTATCTGAACTAATTATATCTATATAAGCATGCTGATTACTTGAATGAGATTGACTTTTTTACATCAGATACACAAGTATGGAAGGTGCTTGGGAGCAGAGAGTAAGGTGTTAGTAATACTAATGTACCATAGTATGTATAGTAGATGATAGATGTGTACAGCTACATAAAAAATAAAGTGTATTTGCCAGAGAAGATAATAGCTAAGAATGTGTGTATGTGTGTGTAGGGAACCTTGTGTCCTTAATTAGGTATAAGTATTAACAAATCTGATGCAGAATTTTGAAGAAGTAAAACATCTGCATTCTAATCTTAAGAAGAAGTTATTAGGGAATATCATACTTACAATACCTTGAAATATAGGGGTCATCATTTTATCTGTAGTATGCATCTAATCTGTGGTATCCCCTCTCCATTAAACCTTTTCTTTTCATGAAGATCTCAAGTACAAACTACTTTCAAATTTTTCTGGGAAATGATACCTCTTGGGTAAACATTTTAAAGTCTCTCTCTCTCTCTTTTTTTTTTTTTTACTTTGCTCCTTTTGTTCTTCTCTGATTTTTTTTTCCCCATTCTGAACCTTAATTATGAGTAGGAAAGTTGGGTATTTTGTGGATTCTTAATCCTTGAACTTCCCTGGTTGGAGGTGAGAAGTTTAACATGTCATTCCCTTATAAAATAAAGAGAAATCTTTTCTTCATCTTACCTTACTCTTGTTCTGTGAAGCCAAAATAATGAAATTTAATGAAAATTTGACTAATGCTAACTATAGTAGGAAGAGTACACTGTGGTCTTATATGTTATGCTCCAGTTAATTTTGTTTCTAATAATGTGATTATAAATTGAAAATAGGAAAAGTATTTTTATCAGTGAATAATGTAGCACTCTGTCAAGCATTTCAGCTCATTTGGTTTGATTCAGTGTTATATTAATTTGTGGCATCCAATTAGGGTACGTGCCTGGCTGGTTTAGTCAGAAGAGCATGTGACTTGATCTCAGGGTTGTGAGTTTGGGCCCCATGTTGGGTGTAGAGATTACCAAAAAACAAATAAACTTAGAAAAAAATAAGGCATCTAGTCAGTTATTTTGTCTTGAAAAGAAAGTACTCTTATTTTCCAGATACATTCTTAAAAACCTTTAGACTTACTAAGCTTTTTAATTAATTCTGTTTAAAATTTTGGTCCACATTGGAATGTTTGAAATAGGACACTTTTTCTGAGATAAGCATAAACATTTCCAGAGATCATAATAGCTATATAAGCATTTCTAGAATATCTAGTAGAAAGATAATATATTTTTACTTTTAGAAATCTCCACAAATTTAAAAAAAGTAAAAATATACTCCATTTCATTTGTTTTGGATACTTTAATCTTCAACTTTTAACATGAATGATTCCCAGACAGTATAGGACTTTTCAAACTACTTAAACTCTGTTCACTAAATTGTTGTCCTACATTTCAGTCCTTTATTAATATTTGTTTTGTCTCAGTAATTTGAAGAAATTCTGTCTTCTGGTTCTGTGGTTGCTATTCAAAGGATCTTTGTTCATTGTTATTTTGCATTTAATTTATCCTTGTTCTTCAACATTTTAGGTATCTGCTTTTTGTCTTTGCTGTTCTACAGATAAGTTAGAATGTGCCTACACATGGATTTCTTTATAATTATTCAGTTTGGGATTTGTTGTGCATCCTAAATCTGAACATTCACATCTTTCATAGATTCTGGAAGATTCTCAGACATTTCTTCTTTAAATATTGCCTTTCCCCCCTTTCTTTTTAATACCTCTTTTTTCATATCTCAAATTGATGTATGTTAGATCTTCTTGTTCTGTCTTCCATGCCTCTGAAATTCATTCTCAGATTTTCTCTTGTGTCTCTGTGTTGTGTTCTAGATAATTTCTTCGGATCTGTCTTCCTGTTCATTAATTAATTAATTAATTTTTTTTTTTTTTTTGCTGTTTTTGATCAGCTTTCTAACCTAGCCATTGAATTTTTAATTTCTCGATGTTCTTTTTGGTCCTTTTTGAAATCAAACTGGTCTTTTTATTTTTTTAGATAGGGTATGGTTCCTATCTTATGACTTTGATTCCATTTTTTGCTTAAGCATTCTTTTAAAAGACTTTATTTATTTGACACAGAGAGACAGAGTGAGGGAGAGAGAGGGAACACAAGCAGGGGGAGTGGGAGAGGGAGAAGCAGGCTCCCCACAGAGCAGGTAGCCTGATGTGGGGCTCAATCCCAGAACCCTGAGATCATGACTTGAGCCAAAGGCAGATGCTTAGTGACTTGAGCCACCTAGGCGCCTGTTGCTTAAGCATTTTAAATATTTTAATTTTGTATTCTTTATCCTATAATTCCATATCTGGAATTCTTGGATATCTAATTCTGCTCTATAATTTCTCTTGCCATTAGCTTATGATAGCTTGCTTCTTAATGTATTTTATACTTCTGAATAAGCAGCTTATATTTGGTGGGTCTTAGTCTATAGGACTTCTTTGAGGCCTGAATTTAAAGGTGCTTTTATCTTGAGAGGATTTTCATTTGCATTTGTCATTACTACAGGACAGATTCACCCATAAAAAAATTTCTGGATTTTGTTTCCCAAACCACACAAGTGGTATAAATTTAAACCCCAAATCTGAGTGAAGGACAGGTCTGTCACTGCAGATTTTCAGGGCAATGTGTTTTTTTTGGAGGGGACAATGTTTTTAATTACTTACTTTATCCTTTTGATAGTGGTTAAATTTTACAGAAAAAAACAATTACTGTAGTATAATGTATATACCAGATATAATGTATATACCAGATATATACCAGTAGAGATAGCCCTGAGAGGGTCCAAACTGTTTGGTGAGGGCCTAAGAGAAGGTGTCTCAGTTACAACTCCTGTCTTGTGTAGGCTCAGTGCTTTTACAGCTGTCCCTTTCCTCCCTGTTAAAACCCTGGTTGACAAAACCTGTAACAGAGTCCCCTAAAACCAAAGCTTCCCCATCAGCTTGCTTCTCTTGTTTCCAGCTTTCTCTTTAATTTTGGCTCCTCGAATTTGCTTTCTTTATTTATTATTGTGATAAAAAAACATTATCACATTAAATTTACCATGTTAGCCATATTCATTCATTCTCTTTCTTTCTTTCTTTTAGTATAGTTGACACACAGTGTAACAATAGTTTTTGGTGTACAACACAGTGATACAACAACTCTGTATATTATGCTTTGCTCACCAGTGTAGCTGCCATCCACATTAACCATTTTTAAGCTCACAGTTCAGCAGTGTTAAGTATATTCATATTAGTGAGCAACAGAGTTCTAGAACATTTTTAATTTTTTTTTAAACGATTTCATTTATTTATTTGACAGCCAGAGATCACAAGTAGGCAGAGAGGGAGGCAGAGAGAGAGGAAGAGAAACAGGCTTCCACTGAGCGGAGAGCCCAATGTGGGGCTCGATCCCAGGGCCCTGGGATCATGACCTGAGCAGAAGGCAGAGGCCCAGCCGAAGGCATGACCCACTGAGCCACCCAGGCGCCCCTGGAACTTTTTTCATTTTGCAGCAGTGAAACTCCATACCTGTTAAATGCTAATTCGCCCTTCCCCTTTCCCTCAGCTCTTGGCAACCACTTTCCCTTCTTAATGAACCCATTTATTAATTAATGAGCTGTTAATTACATTTCCAGCATTTCTGGGTTTTGGGTTGTTCTTTGTAGCAAAAAGTATTTTGTTATATCTATTCTGATATGTACATTGTTATAGATAGCTATGTAGATATATTTACCAGAAGATTTTATGGGAAATACATTACAATTTTTAAGCCTAATAAGACAAAACATAATGGTTAGTCCTTAGACAATGTAATATACTCAAAAGGAGTAGTTACATAATGTGACTGAATTCTGTTTGGCTTATAAAGGAAATGGGAAGACATGATGACCTTTGGTCCTTATTCTACATGTTGGTGGAGTTTGTGGTTGGTCAGCTGCCTTGGAGAAAAATAAAGGACAAGGTAATTTTGGAAATTTTCTCCCGGGTAGACATAATGGATGAGAATATACTTACATAAAATAACTAAAATTAAGCTGATATTAAAAATATAATTAATGTTATGATTTTTTTCTACATACATGAAGAATACTCATTTAAGGATCTGTTAAATCATTGCTTTTTATTTTTTTTTAAGATTTTATTTATTTATTTGACAGACAGAGATCACAAGTAGGCAGAAAGGCAGGCAGAGAGAGAGTGGGGAAGCAGGCTTCCTGCTAAGCAGAGAGCCTGATGGGGGGCTCGATCCAAGGAACCTGAGATCATGACCTGAGCCGAAGGCAGCGGCTTAACCCACTGAGCCAACCAGGCGCCCCTAAATCATTGCTTTTGATCGGATTTCTAGCTTTCCCTCAGAGCTTTTCTTTTCCCTAGTTCTCCTTTTTTCTTTTTATAAGTCATGTAAGCTTTTAAATTTTAATTGTTACATTATTTTGTTTAATTTGGAAACTGTAAACAGGTGTTGATTAAAAAAGTATATACTAGGGCGCCTGGGTGGCTCAGTGGGTTAAGCCGCTGCCTTCGGCTCAGGTCATGATCTCAGGGTCCTGGGATCGAGGCCCGCATCGGGCTCTCTGCTCAGCGGGGAGCCTGCTTCCCTTCCTCTCTCTCTGCCTACTTGTAATCTCTGTCTGTCAAATAAAATCTTTAAAAAAAAAAAAAAAAAAAAAAAAAAAAGTATATACTAGATTGAAGACCAACTCTTTATTTTGGCACACTGTCCGTTCACTGATGCAGAACTCTTGTGTTACCCTTTTGGTTATCCATTACAGTCTTCCCTTCCCCCATAAAGCAATGTACATTAAGCTATTAGTCGGAGCTCAGATCTTGCTTTATACTTAATTACTCACTATCTCATTCTCTAGTACATACCCTTGAGACTGTTACTGAGAGGTTGTTAATGTGTAGCTGCCAAGACAAATTGACTTTGGTTCTTCTTCTCTTTACTTCCCAGGAGCAAGTAGGTTCTATTAAGGAGAGGTATGACCACAGGCTTATGTTGAAACATCTCCCTCCAGAATTCAGCATCTTTTTGGATCACATCTCCTCTTTGGATTATTTTACAAAACCAGACTACCAGGTAATCATCTTTATGAGTTCTGTGGGTTAATTCTTCTCTCATTTAGTCTTTATCTTCACTTATTTTATATTGTAAATCAGTATGGAAGGTCCCTACAATGATATTTTAATACATCCTGAGAAATGTGGTAAAATTGACTGATGAGGACAATGTTTGTGTGTGTCTGTTTGTGTATCTGTGTGTGTCTGTGTCTGTGTGTTTCCTCCATTCTGGGTGGGCATACTTCATTAGAGTTTTAGGTTTCTTTATTATTGAACAGATTTTACTGTTCCTGCTGTGATTCATTTGGTGTATAGAACTGCTGATAGTCCAAATTATGTAAATCCTGTAGCTAATTTGTTGATCAGAAGGAAATATCCAGCTGGGTAATGTATCTGTTAAGGGCTTAAGGGCTGTAATATCATATGTTAATATGCTATGGAACAAAGTCAGTGAAGATTATTGGCTCCATTTTATCTGTGGTCAGTGAATCATTTCCTTAGGGTGTCCATTCATAAGGCCTTGAGTAGGTTTACCGCAAATTGCACCCTTAACCCCAACCAACTATATATTTCAGAAGATTCTGTTGCTTTCAGGGAGAAGTTGGAGCTTAATGCAAAATAATTACTACCTCTGAAGACATAAATGAAGCCACACATAGGTTAAAACAGGCATACATCATTTCATTGCACTTTGCACATGTTGCGTTTTTTACAGATTGTGGCAACCTTGCATTGGGCGAGTCCATCAGCACCATTTTTTCCACAGCATTTACTTATTTCATGTTTCTGTGTCACATTTTGATAGTTTTTGAAATATTTCAAACTTTTTTGTTATTGTTACATTTGTATAGTGATCTCTAATCAGTGATCTTTGATGTTTACTACTATAATTGTCTTGGGGTGCCATGAACCCTACCCATGTAATGAAAAACTTAATCTATAAATGTTGTGTGCGTTCTCACTGCTCCACTGACCAGCCATTTCCCATCTCTCCCTCTTCTTCAGCCTCCTTATCCCTTGAAACACAATAATCTTGAAATTAGGTCAGTTAATAATCCTACAGTGACCTCTAAGTGTTCAAGTGAAAATAAGAGTTTCATGTCTATCACATTAAATCAAAAGCTTTCTAGAAATGATTAAACTTAGTGAGGAAGGCCTGCCAAAAGCCAAGATAGGCTGATAGCTAGGCCTCTTCTGCCTAAGTTAGTCAAGTTGTGAATGCAAATGGTTAAGTTCTTGAAGGAAATTAGAAATGCTACTCTAGTGAACATATGAGTGATTAGAAAGCAAAACAGCCTTATTGCTGATATGGAGAAAGTTTTAGTGGTCTTTTTTTTTTTTTTAAGATTTTATTTATTTGACAGAGAGAGCTCACAAGAAGGCAGAGAGGCAGGCAGAGAGAGAGAGAGAGAGAGAGAGGAGGAAGCAGCTCCCCACTGAGCAGAGAGCCCGATGCAGGGCTTGATCCAAGGACCTTGAGATCAGGACCTGAGCCAAAGGCAGAGAGGCTTAACCCACTGAGCCACCCAGGCACCCCTTTTAGTGGTCTTAATAGAAAATCAGACCAGCCACAGCATTCCCTGAAGCCAAAGACTAATCCAGAACAAGGTCCTGGCTCTTGAATTCTGCAAAGGCTGAGAGAGATTAGGAAGTTTCCAAAGAAAAGTTTGAAGCTAGCAGAGGTTGGTTCATGAAGTTTAAGGAAAAGCCTTCATTGTAACACAAAAGTACAAGGTGAGGCAGCAAGTTATCCAGAAGATCTAGCTTCTGAAGGTGGCTGCTACACTAAACAACAGATTTTCAGTGTAGACAAAACAGCCTTCTATTGGAAGAAAAGTCATCTAGGATTTTCATAGCTAGATAGGAGAAGTCAATGCCTGGCTTCAAAGCTTCAAGGGACAGATTGACTCTCTGGTTAGAAGTTACTGTCGCCGGTGACTTGAAGCTGAAACCAGTGATCATTTACCATTCTGAAAATCTTAGGGCCCTTAAAAATTATGCTAAATCTACTCTGCCTGTGCTCTCTAAATGGGACAACAATACCCAGATGACAGCACATCTGTTTACAACATGGTTTACTGAATATTTTAAGCCCACTGTTAGGACCTACTGATCAGAAAAAAAAAAAAAAAAAAGATTCCTTTCAAAACATGAGTGCGCGCTGACCATGCACCTGGTCACCCAAGAGCTCTGTTGGAGATGTACAATGAGATTAATGTTGTTTTCATGCCTGCTTACCACTACCTCCATTCTGCAGCCATGGGTTAAGATGTCATTTCAACTTTCAAGTCTCACTGTTTAAGAAATAAGAAATTTTGTAAGGCAGTTGCTGCTGTAGATAGTGATTCCTCTGATAACTCTGGGCAAACTAAATTGAAAACTTTCTGGAAAGGATTTACCATTCTAGATGTCATTAAGAACATTAGTGATTCTTGGGAAGAAGTAAAAATATTATCACTAACAGAGGAGTCTGGAAGAACTTCTCAACCTCTTGGATGACTTTGAGGGCTTTAAGACTTCAATGGAGGAACTAACTGGAGATGTGGTGGGAATAACAGGAGAACTAGAATAAGAAGTAGAGCCTGAAGATATGACTGAGTTGCTGCCAGCTCATGATAAAACTGTAATGGATGACCAGTTGCTTCTATGGCTGAGCAGAGAAAATAGCTTCTTGAGATGGAATCCACTCCTGGGGAAGATGCTCTGAAGATTATTGAAATGACTACAAGTGACTTAGACTATTCCATAAACTTAGCTGATAAAGCTGTGGCAGAGTTTGAGAGGCTTGACTCCAGTTTTGAAAGAAGTTCTGTAGGTAAAATGCTGTCAAACAGCGTCATGTGGAACAGAGAAATCACTTGTGAAAGGAATAGTCAATCACTGTGGCAGAGTCGTTATTGCCTTATCTTAAGAAATTGTTACAGCCACCCCTTTTGTTTACCAGCAACCACCCTGGGTTGTCAGCAGCCATCAGCATTGAGGCAAGACCCTCTAGCAGCAAAAAGATTACACTTAATTAATGAAAGCTGAGGCGATGGATAGGATCTTTCTTTCTTTTTTTTTTTTTAAAGATTTTATTTATTTATCAGAGAGACAGAGGGGGAGAGAGCGAGCACAGGCAGACAGAATGGCAGGCAGAGGCAGAGGGAGAAGCAGGCTCCCCGCCGAGCAAGAAGCCCGATGTGGGACTCGATCCCAGGACGCTGGGACCATGACCCGAGCCGAAGGCAGCCGCTCAACCAACTGAGCCACCCAGGCGTCCCAGATGGTTAGGATCTTTTAGCAATAAAGTATTTTCAATTAAGGCATGTATATTGTTTTCTTAGACATAATACTATTGTACACTTAATACTATTGTTTGGTATAGTGTAAACATAATTTTTATATGCACTGGGACACCAAAAAAGTCATTTGACTCACTTTATTGCAATATTTGCCTTATTGTGGTGGTCTGGAACCCAGCCTGTAGTATCTCTGAGCTGTGCCTGTAAAAGTGATGTATTAGTTTATCATTTTTACCTGCAAATTACAACACATAGACTTTACTATTAAAGAAAGTTTTACATTCTATAACATTGTCAGTTTGCCCAGTCAAAAGACCATCAAAGCACAGTGAACTTATTCATATATATTAACTATTCCTGTGCGAAATGGCTGCTTTTGTGTAAATATAAACAGGATATAAAGCAGAGAGACAGCATATAGTCTTGGGTCCTTAGAGACCTTAAGTAGGTGAGCTTATCACCTTCTTTCCTATGTGGCAATTTGTGTTAATAACTAGAGACTTACAAATGGAGAAAATACAAGATGTTTTGGAGTGTGTTCTTATATTTACATTTCATAGGTATTTCTGAAATGCACAGAGCTCATATTCCTTAAAATAATGAAATGAAAGCTATAATACTAGATTCAGGAAGAGCTGGAAAATGTTCCAACTTTCCCACCTTAGGTACAAAAATCTTTTTGTTGATCGAGTTTGCACAGGAGTAGAAGAGTTGAGCAAATAGAAATTTTTTTTTTCACATTCACCACTTAGTTATGTCTATAATCTAAAGAAGACTATTGTGAGGGGTGCCTGGGTGGCTGAGTCAGTTAGGTGTCTGCTTTTGGCTCAGGTTATGCTCCTAGGGTCCTGGGATCGAGTCCTGCATCGGGCTCCCTGCTCAGTGGGGAGTTTGCTTCTCCCTCTGCCTGCTGCTCCCCATGCTTGTGCTCTCCCTCTCTCTCTCTGTCAAATAAATAAATAAAACCTTAAAAAAAACAATAAGTTGCACATGGCTAATACCTCATCCAGTAGCCTGCTATTGCTTGCTCTGACAGCAGATGTAGAGAGAGGAGCTGTTTTGCTCTTTACCAGGAATCTTTTATTCATGTCTCAATTAGAATAATGGATGACACTTGCTTTTGGAAAGTGTTATGGTGTTTTGGGAAATGATATCCAAGTTTATCAGTACTTTGTATTTATGTACAAGGGTGTCTTCCCAGCTGGCTTTTAAGTCCTGGAAGTATAACCATGTCTTCTTTTTTTTATCCCACACTGTCCTTGCACTGTGCCTGGCACCTAAATTTTCAACAAATGTTAGGAAAATTGAACTGAATCCTAGTTTGCCTAACAGTCTCCTACTAAGGAAATCTAAGAAAAATCAATTTGTCAGTGCATGAATACTGTTTTCTATCTGTTAAACTAAACTAGGTGAAGCTATCAGAATTTTAGCCGAGATTGAAACAGAAATCTTATTACGTAAACGTTTTTATTATTAGATTCTGAAACAGTATAGCAACCATAGGAGAAAAAAAGATGCTGGGCCACGAATCTCCTCAGGTCAATAAAATTCTATGGATTTATACACATCCACACGGAGACACACACATACGCACATGAGGGCATGTAAAACTGGTGAAATTTGATAAGCTCTGTGGATTGTACCCACGTCACGTTCCTGGTTTTGATACTGTAGTCTAGCTGTTCAAGGTGTTACTATTGGAGCATACCGGGTGAAGAGGACTTCTCTGTACTATTTTTTTTTTAAGATTTTATTTATTTATTTGACAGAGATCACAAGTAGGCAGAGAGGCAGGCAGAGAGAGAGAGAGAGAGAGAGAGAGGGAAGCAGGCTCCCTGCTGAGCAGAGAGCCCGACGTGGGACTCGATCCCTGGACCCTGAGATCATGACCTGAGCCAAAGGCAATGGCTTAACCCACTAAGCCACCCAGGCACCCTCTCTGTACTATTTTTGTAATTTTCTATGAATCTTTATTTTAGATTAAAAGTTAAAAAAAAGAAAAAGCTAGACCAACAGTTTCAGAAATGTAGGTAGTGATTAGAAACATTCAGTTCTGTTGTGGCGACCTTATAATTTAAACAATCCTTTTTAAAGTGTTTTGAGAAAGGCACATGTCTCTGAAGAGTGTGTAGGAAGATCTTAACCTTGAATTCCACCCGTAGACTACACTGGTAGGTGACACAGTTACTAGTTAATAGGAAACTAAGATAGCATCAGATTGGATAAAGAAGAACCCTTGGTTGCCTTTGCACATTATTGTCACAGTAAGGATACCCAGCAGTGTCACAGTAGTAGTGGGGTAGTGTTATTATTCCCATTTTATGGAGATTTAGTTTAGACCCGTTGCCTGGGAAAACTCGTGCTGCTGGAAGTGGTGCCTGAACCCAATTTCTGGCTCATTCAAAAAAGCCGAAGCTCTGTTCGTTTTTCACCATCTTGACTTCTTTGGAGAGGTGGCCACAAATAGAGCAGCCACTGTGAAATAAATACTAACATGACTGGTTCATAAAAATGCAGAGAAAGAACTAAAAAGTTATATGAAGAATTATTTGAAATCTTTGTCAGCAATTAGTAGAATCATGTGATCCTGACATAAGAACATAAAAGTATCTTTATTAGAGTGTCCCAGTTATGTTAAGCGTTGTTTAGCAAGTTGAGAAGACTAATAAAACCCATAAATATCCACAATGGTGGGAGCCTGAAACTAAAATGTGTCGAGCAGCCAGTTCATACAGTGTGCCACAACATTGCTGAAATCAGAGGATACAATAGAGAGGAAATCCACAGCTGACCAAGCTTCTTATTAATCCTGTTAATCTCTTTCTAGTTTTAGGAATGGGACTTTAAACAGAGGTTACATCAGAATGCAGCAGGCTTGCCTCTTGCTTCAGGGGACTTAGCTGTTTTAGGATTCCCCTGACTCTGATGACACTGGAGTTAAATTTCTCCGAAGGCATAGCTGGGCTGTTAGGGAAACAAAACAATCAGAGTTTGAGCTAGAAACAAGGGGAAACCTCCCATAAATTAGAGGGCCAGGGAGTGTCTCTCTGTTTCTTTTGTTCTGTGCCTTCCATATTTCTGCCTTCTGCTGCTGGTCTCCTTTACCACCATCTTAGTAACAAACTTTTTTTATCTGAGGCCCAGCGGCTTATGCTACAATTTCTAAGACATACGCTAATACTATGGTAAATGTAAGAAAATAATTCATAGTAAAAGGACATCTGGCATATAAACTGCTTAGGATCATTCCCTTGGCAGTCCAGTCTGGGCAGTGCATTTAGTGGCAGCAGTCTAAGTGCTCACACAGCAAGGCAGGTGCTGCCTCCTGGGTAGGGACTCATCTTTCAGGAGGCATGCAGCCCACTCTGCAAGAACCTCCATTTCCAGAGTCAGGAGAGAGGACTTCAAGATCTGCGACTTTTATCCCCATATGCTGGGTCTTAATCCATCCTCCTTTCTTGTGTGTTTTCTGTAGCCCTCTAACTTTGACAATTTAGGGAAATCTATGCTATAATATAGGTAACTTAAGTCAACAAAAATATGACCAGAACAGAAATTCCCAGGTTTTGTAACCATGCCTTTTCCAATTCCTTTGATCTTTTTAGTTTCCTTTTCTCCATTTATTTTTTTTTTCCGGGAATCTTGCAATAGATATTCTCACAAGTGTTTGTTCTCAAAATGTTTTTAGAGTCACTAAAGGTTCTGCACTTATAATTCTTACATAGGTTCCCTGCCATCATCACCAGGCAATTCTCTGGGCACCAGCTGGGTTTCCTGCAATTCAACTCACTTTTGACACTATCCATCCAGAGATAAATGGCATCAAATTCCACAGGTTAAGGACTCAATCCCAGAAAACCACCCTCCGCTTCAGATTTCGATCCCAAGTCCTGGTTGTCACCTGTACTTCTGACTGACCTATCACTATAATTCAGAGGTCCCTACAACCCCTTCTTTGGGTTTGATTAACTTCCTAGAAGAGCACTCAGGACTTGAGAAACCAGTTTTCTCACCAGATTACTGGTTCATTACAAAGGGTATAATTTCAAAACAGCCAGATAGAGAAGACGCATAGGGCAAGGTATGAGGAAAGGGTTTGGAGCCTCCAAGCCCTCTCCGAGGGCATCACTCTCAGCACCTCCATTATGTTCACCAACCAGGAGCTCTCCAAAACCCATCCTTTTGGGGTTTTGTGGCGGCTTCTTTATGTAGGCACAATTGATTAAATCATTCGCCATTGGTGATTGATTCATCTTCTAGCCCCTCTCCTCTTTAATGGATGCCATGGGATAGGAAAGTTTCAACTCGCTAATCACAGGGTTGGTTCCTCTGGTAACCAGCCCCTATCCATAGGTGCTTTCCAAAAGTCACCGTATTAACAAAAACTCAGTGGTGGTGGAAAGGGGCTTGTTCCGGATAAAAAGCGAGCCATTTTACCTTTATGGCTCTGACATGGTTTCAGGAACTTGGGACTACAGATCAACTATTATAATAAAAGATACTCCTATTCTTTTCTCTCAGGAAATTTTAAGTGTTTGGGGACCTGTGACCCAGCAACTGTGGACAAATACCAAATATATATAAAAAATATATTTTGGTTATGCAGTTGACCAAACTTATTTTTTATAAATCAAAATACTGCATTCATATATAAGCTACTGTGTTAGATATTAGGACGAACAAGATCAGACAAGTGCCAGCCTCTCGGAGCTTCCAGTCTCGGTAAAAGAGAGAAACCAACTAAATAATCAGAAATAACTTTTACAATTTACAATTGATAGCATTTGGCCATCTTGTTCAGATGTTCTCTTCGGTAAGCCTCTGAAACTACACACACTTGGTTTTTCTGTCTCACTAGCCACTTCTCCTTGCTTTGCTTTAGTAAGTCTTCTTTCTAACTAAATGTTGGAGTGCCTTAGACCTTTGCCCTTGGACCTCTTTGCTACCTACTCTCCTTAGGTGATATCCAGTCCTATTGCTTTAAATAATACCTATTCATGTCTATATGCTGATGACTCTCAAGTTTGTAGTATACCCTTTTCTCCCTAAACTCCCTAAAAACTCTCAGTGTCCTAGTCCTCAAACTCTGCTTTCCATTTCAGTAAATGACACCACCATTTATTACCCAATGGCTCAGGACAGAAATCTAAATTATTATTTATTCTTGGATACTAATAGGGTAAGAGAAACGATGAGGAGAGAATGAAGCTATAATCATAAAATTAAAAATCAGTAACAGTAGAGGGCAGTTTTTGTGAGATCATTATCTACATCACATCAGAGTTTGGAATTAATTTTATTTTTTTATTATGCTATGTTAGTCACCATACGGTACATCATTAGTTTTTGATAATAGTGTTCCTTGATTCATTGTTTGTGTATAACACCCAGTGTTCCATGCAATATGAATTTTAGAATTTGAAGGCAAGAAAATGAGGGGCACCTGGCTGGCTCAGTCTTAGAGCATGCAACTCTTGATTTTGGGGTTGTGAGTTCAAGCCCCATGTTAGGTGGAGAGATTACTTTAAAAAAATCTTTTAAAAAAAGACAAAAAATGAAATATTTAATATAAACCAAATAAAGTGGCAGAGTTCTTTGTGATAATATGTACATACACCCATACTACATACAGCTGAAGAATTTTTCAATCCCCTCAGAACTGTAAGAAAGCCCAATGAACTTCTATAGACCCCTTAATCTAGATATAACAGCTGTTAACATTGATCACTTATTTAAGCCGAACCATATAAAAATAACTCCTTTTTGACAAAAAAAATTATTAAATGGTTAAAACTGAATACATACATATCTTTCACATACAACACAAACTTCCTTTTTTTTTTTTTAAGATTTTATTTATTTATTTGACATCAGAGACTACAAGTAGGCAGAGAGGCAGGCAGAGAGAGAGAAGGAAGCAGGCTCTCTGAGGAGCAGAGAGCCCGATGTGGGGCTTGTTCCCAGGACCCTGAGATCATGACCTGAGCCGAAGGCAGAGGCTTTAACCCACTGAGCCACCCAGGCGCCCCCAACACAAACTTCCTTTTGCCACACCATCTGAAAGTAGGTTTTAGATAAGATGCTTCATTATATATCTTATAAAAACAAAGATATTCTCCTACATAACTACAAACCAGTACCTTAGCTGAGAAAAATCAGTATTAATTCAATATCATCATCCACATATAGTCCTTTTTCAAATTCCCCTATTTGTACCATCTGGGGTTTTTTTAAAATCCCCTACAAAACTACTTTGTGAACATGGCAGCTTTCTCTTAAAGAATAAAATGACAATGCTGATTATTACCTTACTCTAGTTTTTTTCTTTATGGTATAGCTTCTGACATCCGTGTTTGACAATAGCATCAAGACCTTTGGAGTAATTGAGAGTGATCCTTTTGACTGGGAGAAGACTGGAACAGATGGCTCCCTGACCACTACTACTACTTCTACCACCCCTCAGCTGCACACCCGCCTGACCCCCGCGGCCATCGGGTATGTCCCATGCAGATTATTTAGCAGTGGATTTCTTAGGTGCACTGTGTTCGTAGAGACGTCTGTTATTTCCTCCAGATCCTTCAGATGACAAAGTGCTGAGACAGAGGAGAAAGCCTATGAATTTCTTTGCATTAACATTGCTTTTATATATGTCTTTGTTCACATTTACTTTTCTTAGAAAATATTTATAGATCATACTTTGAAATGGGAGCTTCAAGCTTGTATGATTTCTTGATGTCAGATTTACAGTGGCTTTTCAAAATGAGAAGGAATTGTTTGCATTTACTTTTTTTTTTTTAAGATTTATTTACTTGAGAGAGAGAGAGAGAGCCAGGGGAGGGGTAGACAGATAGAGATAGACAGAATCCCAAGTGGACTGCCCACTGAGCCCATAGCAGGGCTCTATCCCATGACCCTGAGAGCATGACCTGAGCTGAAAATTAAGAGTCCAGTGCTTAACCAACTGAGCTACCCAGGCATCCCAGTTTGCATTTACTTCTAAAGAATATATGGGACCTGGAAAGAATGAGCCACAGTTGCACCTAACTGTACTGTGTTTAAGTTTAATATGAACAAAAAATGTAGCTTGTTCTCTATGAAAGTGATTTAGTTTACAAAGTATATTAGGAACAGATTATGATGTATTTCTATCATCTTGTGTTTGTTTTCTTCTCTTCATGCATTAAATACAGTTGCTTTTGTTTGTTATTAAATAGATGGGGGGGGGTCGTTCTCCACCCCCCCCCCCCCATCCGTTTTTGCCTGCTCTGGTTGCTTTAAAATGTTTGGGAAACAAAGAAAAAAAGTAATTAGGGAAAATCATCTTATAATTGGGGAAGTTTATCACTAATCCATTGTTTGATTTTATATTGAAAATTGGGATCACTAGAGCTTATTGAATCAGAAAAGCTTACATGGACTTGTTTAACTAGGTATGATATCCTTGATTAGCTAGTCTAAGAGTTCTTAAGTGAGGGGCCCTGACTAGCTAGATTAGAATCATCACAAAGATTTGTTTAAAGTACTCGTTAAAATAAATAAATAAAATCTTTTAAAAAACAAACAAACACATGAGATACTCCTAACACTAGCTGAGTGAATCATCCAACACTAAGTAAATACTAGCAACAGAGCTAGAGCCTTTCTAAAATTTTGATTCTTGTTTTCATACCTTTGTTCTCCTTCTCCTTTGATTGTTGTTAGAAGTAGGTGAGTCTCAAACTTGTAGAAATCCAGATGATAAGGAGTTCAGGGTAACTGAAGTCAGTGAAGACAGTTTAAGTTCCCATCTCCCAATTTTTTCTCCTAAAATAAAGCAATAATGAGAAAGAAGAAGTAAAACTATGCAAAAACCACATCCTCAACATAATTTGAAGATAAAGGATACCTAGCCTAAACTCCAAAATAAGTAAAAAGAGAAACCAAAACCACCAACTCTCTCGCGCTCCCGCCTCACTCAACTCTTCCCCAAGGCTTTAAAAGGCAGATCAATAAAAACCGTGCAGAGGAAGAGAATTTGAAATAGGACTTAAGGTTGATTTTAAGCCAACACCAGAAAAACTAATCCCATCCTACAAATGTAATTACTAGAAAGTGTTCAGGTAGACAGAGAGGTAAAAATAGGCATGATTCAAAACATACAGCTTATGGAAGAAAGAAAGAAGAAAAAAGGAAGGAGAAAATGCCTTTTATCAGTTGAGCAGTAAAGGAAAAAACATTTATGTTTTGGATCCAATCAGGAGAGAGAAACTGCATAGTAATTTGAACAGGGGAAGATGATACAAGGAATTAGTAGCTATAATACAGAACTGGAGTAATGTGGGATAGACTAATAGGAAGTAGAGAAGACAGGAATAGCAAATACCAAGTAAAGCTCCTACTTTAGGGGCTGAGATTAAGCATCTCAAGACAGAGCCCCACCAGCCCCAGGGCTGAGTCCTGACCTTGTTGGAGAGCATATGTCTGTTGCTTACTGGATGGCAGGGAAGTCACTCTGATGCCTGGTAGAATTTGCTGAAAATCTGCCCTCTGGAACTTAATGGAAATCTATTCTCTGGGGTGGCAGAGAAGGCTATTTACTTTCTTCTAGATAGTGGGAATTGCTCAGGGAAGCTGTTGGTTGCTGCGGTCTTTGTGCTGCAAGAGACAGGTGCTGAAGATGCTGGGATGTGGCAGGATCCTTGTGCCAGGGAGAGCCACACGCACTGGAGAGACTACCCAAGTGGGACACTGGAACCCACAGCAGAGCACTCTCCTCCTGCATTGTCTCTCCAGTGCCCTCTACTGACAGAGCTCCAGGGCTAGCTGGCAAAGGAAAATAGCTAAAGGGCTCAGATCTACTTTCATAGAACTGGCAAAAAAGATGAATTTCAAGTTGAAGGCAGTATATCAATAATTACAGAAGGGCAAAGGGGAAGTAAAATTTAACAGCCTACAAAAGGGAGAACTATGAAATCAGAGGATACTATGTCTTTCTGACCATAAAAATCCCCTAAATTGTTTGGACTTTGCCACATTGACAGAAGAGGGCACTAATTAAACTTCGAATCTCATGAAATACTCTAATACCACAAAAATGAACAGATTTGAAGTAAAAGATTTCAAAGATCCATACAGTGTTACTGAAAAAAATCAGAAGAGAAAATCTAATTCATGCTAAGGAAATTTCCCCTCAGAGAAGTAGCCATGAAGAAGAAGAAAACTATAAAATAAACCCCAAATGGAAGCAAATATACTTGTGCATTCAAAGATAAAGACAACTACCTTGAATGAGAAAGTTAAAAACTAAGAACAGAAATAGACTACAAGGTAGAGGGGGATGGGAGAGAAAGGAAAAGGAGAAGAGAAAGGAAGAAATGAGAGTTGATTGAGGTCAGGAAAGAAATGGAAGAAAAAGATGTCTTAGAAGTGAAAAAATTATAAAGTTGCACAAAGGAGAGTAGACGCAAATGAAAATTTAATTAAGGGCATTGAATAAAGGCAGAAGGGGGAAAAAAGTCCTAAGAGAATGTAGAAGGACTAAAGGGGTGCCTGGGTGGCCCAGTCCTTTAAGTGTCTAACTCTTGATTTCAACTCAGGTCATGATCTCTGGGTGGTGAGATTGAGCCCTGTATCCACCTCCACACTTAGTGTGAAGTCTGCTTAAGATTCTCTCTCACCAGGGCACCTGGTTAAGCCTCTGCCTTCAGCTCAGGTCATGATCTCAGGGTCCTGGGATCGAGCCCGGAATAGGGCTCTCTGCTCAGCGGGGAGCCTTGCTTTCCCCTTTCTCTCTGTCTGCCTCTCTGCCTGCTTGTGATCTCTCTCTCTCTCTCTCTCTCTCTCAAATAAATAAATAAATAAATAAAACCTTTTAAAAAAAAGAAGGTTCTCTCTCACCTTCTACCCCTTCTCCCCCCAACAACAACAACAAAAAAACATTTAAAAGGACTAGAGAGAAAGTAGTGCAAATGGAATGCAGACAAGGGATAGCACTTGTTCGAGTCCCTAAAGGACAATACCATTGAAACCTGAGAAACTCAGTGGCAAGGTGAAATAAGAAAGTGGGACCAAGAGCATTTTTTTTTTTAAAGATTTTTACTTACTTATTTAACAGAGACACAGTGAGAGAGGAAACACAAGCAGGAGGAGTGGGAGGGGAGGAAGCAGGCTTCCTGTGGGACTTGATCCCAGGACCCTGGGATCATGACCCGAGCCCAATGTGGGACTTGATCCCAGGACCCTGGGATCATGACCCAAGCCAAAGGCAGACGCTTAACTGACTAAGCCACCCAGGTGCCCCTTTAATATGGTGTTTATTAATATTTAGTCCTGAGAATCCCGTAAGTCACCTTTAGGAAGCAAAAACTACAGAGGATCCAGGGAGGCATAGCTAGAAACACACGAGTAATTGGAGATCCTAATATGTAACTCAGTACAAGACAGATCAAGTGAACAAAGAATAAGAAATAGATAAATAATAGGATTAATAAGATAGATCTTTAACTCTACACCCTGATAATAGAGCTTGTGCCTTCTGCTCAAGTGCCTCTGGAACATTAATAAAAATTGATCAGTTATTAGGTCATCAGGAAAGCATATAAGTAGACCCATAAAGCACAAGTATTATACTATCTGATCACACTACAGTAGAACTAGACATTTCCAACAAGAACAAAAATGTCAAAAGCCCATCCTTCTGGAAACTTAGAAACCTATCAAAGTACTCTTTTTTTTTTTTTAAATATTTAAAGCTAAACATTTAAAGAGGGAGATTCTTGGTATTAAATAAGGAGCTACATATTGTCAGTATGTCCTATTACTGATTGTATTAATGTTGTTAATCGGGCTAGAATGATATTAGCTAGGTTTCTCCACTGTGAAGTTACTATCTTCACTTTGTAAGAAGTATTTTGTGGGAAGATACTTTGAGACAATTCGAATAAACTTGTTTTTCATCGTAATTTTGCCCACAAGTTTTAGAGTCTGCCTGTGAATTTACCTGAAAAGTATAAGGCCTACAGGTCTAGCATTTAAGAAGTGGATGAATTTGCTGACCTCGGAATTAAAATACTGTTTCTATAGCAGACCTAAATATCTGTGGGCTGTGCAGTCTCTGTCCTTACTACCACTGCCTTTCTAGTGCTAAGGCAGCCACAGGCAGTGTGTAAATGAAGGAGCAGGACTCTTGCCATACCACTTGATTGACAAGAATAGGTGAGCAGGTCAGATGTGGCCCACAGCCCTAGTTGGCGAGCCTTGCCTTAGAGGATGGGGAAGAGAGTGTGAAAAGAATGTCCATTCTTTCTGCTTTTCTTGATGTCTCTCTGATTCTTCTATACATGTTCTTACTTTTCTTCCTTAATCTGCTTCTGTAATTTATACCTTACCTGCAACCACCCAACACAGACCCAACACAGACCACTCTCATGTATACATATGCACTCATTCGACTCCTAAATGTAATATAATTTTTCTGGGAAGGAATTTCTTTCCATATCTCAAACTCCAGATTTGGATCAGAGTTATAGGAGAAGGAAGAAAATAGTAATTATGTAAGAAGTAAAAGTGGGCAAATAAATGCAGAGAGGAACCTGAGTCATGTGGAAGAGAGCCCATGTAGGGAAGCTGTGGGAGCCCCTTGAAGTGTTTGGTATCAGAGAGAAGAGGGAAACCAGGATAGAGTAAAAATAGAAGCAGTTCATAGGTCAAGGTGTGCTTTGTTTCCTCAGGAGAGAAGGAGATGCCAAGGAACTGGGGTAGTTGGAAAGAAGCAGAATAGTAGTTTAGGCATAGGGAAAAAAGGATTTGGAAGAATACTGATGAAAATGGGAAAAAATGTGGGGCTAGTAGACTGAACTTACTGAATTCAGATATTGATTCTTTTGCCACTCCCTTTCCTCATGAACAGAGGGAATTCTTTCAATAAACATTTGGATTACCGTGTAGCACATCTATGTTGGTGTCCTTTGTATGTGTCAGTCAGTAAAGGATATTAAACTTCTATCTGAAAAATCTTTGGAGCTCCTTACTGGCTTTAACCACTTCCCCACACGGGCTCTCTTCCACATGACTCATGTTCCTCTCTGCATTTATTTGCCCATTTTTACTCCTTACATAATCACTATTTTCTCCCTTCTCCTATAACTCTGATCCAAATCTGGAGTTTGAGCTATGGAAAGAAAGAAATTCCTTCCCAGAAAAATTATCCTACATTCAGGAGTCGAGTGAGTGCAAAAGTATATGGTGAGAGTATTATTTATGAACTTCATGAACTTTATTTATCTTTGAACTTTAGTTACTTTTAGAATAAACCCTTTCATAGGAACTATTTTAGGCCAAACTACCTTTTCTTTTCTTTTTTCCTTTTTTTTTTCCCCCGAATTCCCTTTTCAGTGTGTTCCCAGTTTCAGAACTACAAGAACTGTTTTACAGGGCTATAAGGTTTTTTCCCTGGGAGCTCTTATCAGTGCTTTTCTAAATTATACCTACAAAATACCGAGATGCGATTCATCGTCTCCTGTTGACCCAATAGGGAGAGATGGTAACGAAGGTCATAGCTCAGGCAGGCCAAGTCCCTGAAGGATGACTGATCTTTGTTCTCACAATATGACATATGGATGACACGTGGGCCAGGTGTAGACTGAGAAGATGCCTACCTTCCCACTCAGAAGAATTGTGTGTGTCAGTATAGACTACTGATAACCGGTTCTTCTCTACTTTTAGACATTCCAGATCACTTAGAAAAGATTTCACTGTGTGGTAAATACTGTGTCCAGTCAGCAATATTGAAAAGCAAAACAAACTAGTGTACAAAGTAGAGTTGCAGAACATGCAAGCTGACAGGGACCTGATCACTTAAAAAGTGATAACAGAACTGGAAAAAGCTCCTCACAAGCCAGAACTCTGAGGGAGAGACAACCAGTCATATAAATAGGACACAGAATTACTTTGAAGGAAATATATTGACAAATGTTAATTAATATTTTTTTTATTTTGCTGCTGGTCAGTTCATGCAGTTCTGTATAATTGTTCTGTATAATTACAGTATTTCTAGTTTCACCCAGAGGGCAAGAATTTCCTTTCTCCTCTTTATGTCCCTAGATCCTTGCATAGAGTAGATAATTGTAAAAAGTCTGTAAATGAAGAAGCAAATGTACATTTTACACTATTAAAAATCTATAACTGACCTCATACCTGCTTATGTCATAATGACACTTGACATTTTTCTATTTATAGTTTTTGTTACTCTTAGCAAAAAATGGGTAAAGAGTAGAAAATATTAAAATTGACAAGACTTACTAGAAAATAGACCAAATATTTCTTTTTAAAAATTATTTATTTATTTATTTGTAAAGATTTTATTTATTTATTTGATAGAGATCACAAGTAGACAGAGAGGCAGGCAGAGAGAGAGGAAGGGAAGCAGGCTCCCTGCTGAGCAGAGAGCCTGACGTGGTGCCCTATCCCAGGACTCTGAGATCATGACCTGAGCGGAGATTCTCTCTCTCCCTCTTCCTCTGCCCCCGCCCCTCAAAAAAATATATTTTTATTTTGTAGAACTGGCATGGCCTAAGTTTCTGAGGTCTTGTTTTTATTTTGTTTTACTCTTCTAATTATGTATAAGCTAGATCATTTAAATTCAGAAACAAAATGTAAGATGGTCTCATAGTAATCTTTGATTCTGGTATTTTAAAGTTCTACCTTTCTTTCACCCCACATTTTTAGAATTGCCAATGCCACTCCCATCCCAGGAGACTTGCTTCGGGAAAATACAGATGAGGTGTTTCCAGATGAACAGCTTAGTGATGGGGAGAATGGCATCCCTGTTGGTGTGTCACCAGATAAATTGCCGGGATCTTTGGGACACCCACGTCCCCAGGAGAAGGATGTCTGGGAAGAGATGGATGCCAACAGGAACAAGATAAAGCTTGGGATTTGTAAGGTGCGTATTTCTTGCATAGGACGGGGTTTCTTTCCTAAGTGCTTAATATTTTCCTTCTGTTGCTATAACAAAGCATCATGATTCTTAATTTTGGATGAGAAATAGAAAATTGTATTACTAGTGATTTATGTATTTGTATTTACAACATCTTGGCTAATTTTGCCCATAACAGTGAGATATAGACACTAAACATTAATTTTCATCTTGTATTTGGTGGAAAAGATGAAGGCATTTAAAAAAATCACACTGAGACTAAAAGAAGAGACATCTGTAGGTCAGAAGTTAATAGTCTTTCTAAATAATGTGACAAGACTCTTGGCCCTTTCTTTAGTGTGGACCTGTGGAGCTAGGAGTACCTGTTGTAAACATTGTCTTCAGTGGAGGTGGGGAAATAAGGCTAGAAATGGAAAGCACCAAACTAATCAGAAGCTGATAAAGTGGATGTTGAATAATTGACATGGGTTTTTCTTCCTTAGGATTCTAAACAGTACCAATATTTATATGGGGAGAGATACAATATGGGGAGAGATACAGATTTCTGAATTAAATGGTTAATTTTTAGTACTCTTGCAGTACTCTTTAGTACTCAAATTTCTTTTGGATCTTACTGTCCTTGTCATTTCCATTTTCATAGAAGATAAGATGAAGCTAAATGGGAATGGAGGGGCATTAGCTTTTGGTGCTTCTTATGATTTTATAGATTTAGTTGGGATGGAAGTTAAATTTATAGGTGTAAAATGATACTTTGGGCTCATACCTGTTAACATCGTTGAAAGAAAGTTGGCTAGTTGTGCTTTGTGAGATGTATCTTGGAAAGAATTTTCCATGATCAATTCTGAGGGGCTTGGTCTGTCTTCAGTCAAGGTACATACTATATTGTTAAACATAATAATTAAAAAAATTAACAGCATATACATTCAGTCATGGAAGTCACTTTGTAAAATCATTCTCTGCATAGATATGACGTGCTGCTCTGTGGTCTGGCTACTGAAAAAACCCTCTCTGGAACCCTCCTGCACTGCTGGTGGGAATGCAAGCTGGTGCAGTCACTCAGGAAAACAGTATGGAGGTTCCTTAAAAAGTTTAAAATAGAACTGCCCTATGACCCAGCAGTTGCATGAATGCAAACAATAGTGATTCAGAAGGGCACATACACCCTGATGTTTACAGCGGCAATGTCCACAATAGCCAAACTATGGAAAGAGTCTAGATGTCCATCGACAGATGAATGGATAAAAGAGATATGGTATATGGGCAATGGAATATTACTCAACCATCAAAAAGAATGAATTCTTGCCATTTGCAATGATGTGGATAGAACTAGAGGGTATTATGCTAAGCAAAATAAGTCAGTCAGAGAAAGACAAATACAAGATGATTTCACTCTTGCATAGAATTTAAGAAACACAGAAGATGAACATAGAGGAAGGGAAGGAAAAATAAAATAAGATAAAAACAGAAGGAGGCAAACCATAGGAGACTCTCAACTATAAGAAACAAACAGGGTTGCTGGAAAGGAGGTGGATGGGGGTTGGGGTAATTGTGTGATGAACATTAAGGAGGGCACTTGTGATGAGACCTGGGTATTATATGCAACTGATGAGTCACTAAATTCTACCCCTGAAACTAATAATACACTGTATGTTAACAAATTTGGATTAAAATAAAAGAATTCTTTAAAAGAAAAATAAACTATTTTTTAAAAGATTTTATTTATTTATTTGACAGAGATAAATCACAAGTAGATGGAGAGGCAGGCAGAGAGAGAGAGGGAAGCAGGCTCCCTGCTGAGCAGAGAGCCCGATGCGGGACTCGATTCCAGGACCCTGAGACCACGACCCGAGCCGAAGGCAGCGGCTCAACCCACTGAGCCACCCAGGTGCCCCCGAAAAATAAACTATTTTAAAAAAAGACAAAAGAAGAAGCCCTATGTGGACTAATAGCAATCAGGAATAGGTAGTGAAATGTAGTCAAGAAGTCAGTATCAAATTTTTATAATGTCGACTGTAACTGTCTTTATTGCACCAGAAGCAGAAACTGTTCTTACAGTAAAAAAACCTTTTGTGACATTCTCAGTTGCCAGCCCACATGAGTATCTCTGTGTGTATGAGACTGTGAAATGGCACTTGACATGGAGATGACATATTTAGTTTCTTTCACCCATCATCACAATTTAATCTGTATTTAGTTCTCTTCTACTTGTTAATTCTTTCCTTTAATTTTTTTTTTTAAGATTTTTTCTTTATTTGAGAGAGAGGAAGAGAGGGAGAGGCAGAGGGAGAAGCAGACTCTCCACTGAGCAGGAAGCCCGATGTGGGACTTGATCCCAGAAGCTTGGGATCATGACCTGAGCTGAAGACAGACACCTTCAGACACCCAATTCCTTCCTTTTCAAAAACATTACTCAAATTAGATTATTGGTATTGTTTTTGGTTTTTGTTTTCTTTTTTTTTTTAGAGGGGGAAGAGAGGTTGGGGAGTGGTTGAGGGGAAAGGTGAGAGAAAATCTTAAGCAGGCTCCAAGCTCGGTGAGAGCCCTACGCAGGGCTTGGGGTCTCGAGCCTGAGATCATGACCTGAGCCAAAACAAAGAGTCGGACACATAAACAACCAAGCCGTCCAGATACTCTGGTATTGTTTTTTGGGTTTTTTTTTTTTTTAATATCAGTGATATTTGTCTGGATTTTTCAAAGATGTTTACTATATCCTTGCATTTTTGAAAGTCGTGGACTTGTCTTCTTTCTTCTTGAAGTATTTCCATTAGAAGTTCCTTTAGTTGAGGTCTTTGGGAACTCTCTCAATTTTTACTTAGTTATAAACGTATTTATTTTAGCATCATTCTTTTTTTTTTTCTTTCTTCGTGGGCATCAACGCAAGGTTTATTGAATGATAGCAAAATGATAGTACAAAGCTTCCAAGGAGGGAGGGGACCTGAGAGAGTTGCCCAGCGTCATTCTTTAGAGTTTATACTAGATTCAGAGTTTTTGACTGACAATTATTTTTCCTCTGGATTCAATTATTGGTGTTCAGAAGTCTGCTACTCTTATTTTTTTTTTCTTTGTAGATGGTCCATTGGTCCATTGCTCTCTGTCTTTGCTACCCCAGCTGCTTTTTAACTTTTCTTTTTGTCTTTGGTGTTCTCATTTTATCTAGAGAGTGCATAGGCTTACATTTCTTTTTATTTATCCTGCTTAGGTAGCTTATGTTTCCTGAATCTTTGATTCATAGTGTCATATCATTTCTAGGAGATGTACAGCTATTTCCTACCAAAATATTTCCACTAATTTATTCTTTTAGCTTTCTCATCCTGGGACTCCCAAGTGAACATATGCTTTTTCATTCTGTTATATAATTTCTTAATTTTTTTTTCTGTATTTTTTTTCTCCTTGCAGTGCTCCATTCTAGGTAATTTCTTTTGCTATGTCTTCTAGTTCACTGGTTAATAACTTTGTCTTTTTCTGGGTAATTTGATGTTTAACTTGTTAATTGAATATTTAATATTAAATTCATCAGTTAATCTCAAACAATCCCTTGTTGATCTTTGTGATAATGACCTTTATTTATTTAAATATTTGATGCACAACAGTTTTCTATTCTGTATCTTAACAAGTTTAATATCTGGTATCTTTGGAAGATTCTCTCAAATAAATAAATCTTTAAAAATAAGAGAGAGAAAGAGGAGGGGAAAGGCAGAGGCAGAGAGAAACCTAAGCGGATTCCATGCTGAGTGCAGAGCTGACATGGGGCTCGATCTCACCACCCTGAGATCACAACCCGAGCTGAAACCAAGTCGGATGCTTAACTGACTGTCTCACCCAGGTGCCCCTCATGTCTTAGGGAGTTTTAAATGTTTTTTCTAAAAGTTACTATTTCTGCTCTTAGTCATGGTGGCATGCCTTCTTGTGTGTTTGACTATCTTTAGTGTTTTACTTATTAGTTAATAATTGATGGCAATCCTGTAGACCTAAATTGGGGATTGGGAAGCCTTCCTTCAGAGTTTGTCTTCTGCTTCTGCTAGTAGCCAGAGTAGACCCCCAGTCTGAGACCAACTGGGCATCATCTGTGGGTCTCTAATCAGAATGGACATACCAGACTTCCCTCTCTCACCCCAGTATTGGGGTCAGGTTTAATTTCTCTGGTAAGTATACTACTCTGGGCATCTGTCCTTGGGCAGCCCCACTGCTCTGAGCTGTGTCATGTTCAACCTCCTTCTGCTCTGCCCAGTTCTTTTTTGTTCTAGTTTCAGGTTTTCTTGTTTTTGTTTGGTTTTTCACTTGTTTTTTAGAGAGGGAACAAGGGGCATTCAGGCTTGGTGACCCATCCTACTTCTTGTGAGACCATTTATGTCTCCAAGAAAATGTCCTTTCCAGGTTTTATTTTTAGTTTAGTGGAATGGAGTCCTGCAAGTATTTCATTAGGATACAAAGAGTCAAGGTGGGTAAACATTTTTAGACTGTTTATCTTTGTACCCCAAATATAAAAAACTGGAATAATACTGAACTGAGAATAAATTAAGACAACTCGTGTTATGAAGGGTTAGTAGACAAGTATGTAATGATGTCGCTATCCAGAATATCCTTATTTCTGAAAACACCTCCCAAGCATTTCATTTATTATTTTGAAAGACTTCAGTGATTGCTACACATATAGTCACCTGAATGTTTTTCATGGTTTTCTTTTATGTTTTGTCTAGGCTGCTACCGAGGAAGAGAATAGCCACGGTCAAGTAAACGGTATTCTGAATGCTCCAAGCCTTGGTTCCCCAATTCGTGTCCGCTCCGAGATTACTCAGCCAGACAGAGATGTTCCATTGGTGCGGAAGTTACGTTCCATCCACAGCTTTGAGCTGGAAAAACGTCTGACACTGGAGTCAAAGCCAGATACGGACAAGTTTCTTGAGACCTGGTATAAAATAATTTTTCTTTTTTTTTTAAAGCTACTAAGATATATAATTACCATCATCATTATCATCATTATGAATTCTATTATTCTTTCAAATAAGAAAGTTTTGCATTTTTGTAGTACTGATTTGATTAAGTTCTCATCTCCATCTATGTTTTTAATTATCATTGTGATTCCTAATGTGAATTGTCTTATAAAATTGTTACAAGTTCTATAACAACCTTTGGGTTTGGGAGCTGAGCAATGGGAGCTGGTAACTTCATGACACCAGCATAAGTTAAATGAGCTTTTTGCTTTGTTTGTAAGAGATCTCTTTCATTGGAATGAGAAGATGCAATGTAGCGTTGGAGAGCTCGTGATAAGGCATGATACAGGAAGGAGGGGAGCATGTGAAGGAGGAAAACAAGTAATTTATACACAAGGGACAGGCAGTTAAATTCACTTTAATGAATGCCTTTTATGAATAAGTACTGTAGGAAAAATAGACACAAATAAGTTTATCATTCTTCCTGGAAAGAAGGAACAGTGGAACTTTGGAGAACTATGCATAGGTAATAACTCTAGTTCATGTTTATAAGTCCCATTATCCCCAAATTTTGATAACAGAAGACAGAAATGAAACTTTAAAAAGAATTTGGATATGTTTATGAATTACAGAAGGCTGCAGTAATATTAAGAGCCAAGTGACGAGTGATAGTCACACAACCTTCAATGTATGTACATCACTGGTGGCTGCTTTTGGTAATGAGATGTTAGATGAGAAAGACCATGTATTTGATTGACATGGTAGTTACTGTGAACAAAGATAATTCAGCCTATTCTAATCTAGCTTCTATTTTTAACAGTCCTTCATATATGTTTGTTCTTTCTTCCATGGCAGTCATTCAGCCTCATACCTATGTAATAGAAGCTTCTGTTTATAGGGCGCTTGGGTGGCTCAGTTGGTTAAACAACTGCCTTCAGCTCAGGTCATGATCCTGGAATCTCAGGATCGAGTCCTGCATCAGGCTCCCTGCTCAGCGGGGAGCTTGCTTCTCCCCCTGCCCTCCCCTCTCATGTTCTCTCTCTCTCAAATAAATAAATAACAATAAAGTCTCTTAAGAAGAAGAAGCAGCTTCTGTTTATACATTGATGTGATCAAAAGGATGAATTTGAGTTGTGGCAGTGCTTAAACATTTCAAGTAATGGCTAATGTTAGAAATAACTATATAAATGCAATAGGGATAAAAGCTTAGTTTGGTAAAGAATTAGTTTAATAAAAGAATGGGACTAAAAAGAGAATCCCTGCTGTGGGAAGAGCTGAGAAATGAGTTGAGAAAACAGAAGTAATCTAAGAAAATGAACTCAGGCCAGAACCTAGAAAGAGTAGGAAACCATTGAAGGAACTGAAGCACCTAATTACAAACTTGGAAAGGAAGAAACATATCACTTAAACTGCTACTCCGAAGAAGAGAACGGTTCGTAGAAGCAAGTGCAGCCGAATGGTCACCCTGTCGCCTGACCCTCAGGTAGCAGAGGTTCATATACCATGTTGACTGCCTTCTAAGTGACCTAAACAGGCAGTATACCTTGAAGCTTCCCCTACGCCACATCCGCACCCCCTACCACTGGGTGCCCCACGTGTACATAGTGGGGCACCCAGTGGTAGGGTACAAGCGCCTGCTTGAGCGGGCGTAGTGACTCTTCTTAAAAGTTCTGCCTTTGAACTTCCCCTGAATGAGTCTACATTTATGTACATCTCTGAAGACAGAACACATAAAGTATCTGCCTAGCTTCTCCATTTCCTTTCCTATACTAGCTTCTTCATTTCCTTTTGTAGGGCTTCTGATGAGTCAAAACCCCCTTGGCTCAGCTCTGCCTCAGTCCCCCCACAGAGAGCAGAGAGCCATGTGATTGAATTGGCTAGAAAAGGTGAACGAGATCCCATAAGTCAACCTGATTAGGCTTGTCCCCTGCCCTGCAGCAGGAGAGCCATCTTTCTGCCATGGGTTCCATCTTCCAAAACTGGGTTAGGACAGGTGGAAAAGAACATTAGCGGCCTGTGAAACTTTCCTTATGCTTTTTTTTTATATTATTCCTCTCCTCCGTGTGTGAATCTTAGTTCTGTATAGAGCTTATAGGTTATATAATATATATTTTCCTAGAGCAGTTGAGTAACTTCTCTCTGTTTTTTTAAGCCTGGAGAAAATGCAGAAAGATTCCAGTGCAGGCAAGGAATCTGTTCTCCCTTCTCTGCTTCATAAGCCTTGTGTTCCCGCCGTGTCCCGTACTGACCACATCTGGCACTATGATGAGGAATATCTTCCAGATGCTTCAAAGCCTGCCTCTGCCAACACCCCTGAACAGGCAGATGGCGGTGCCAGCAATGGATTTATAGCAGTTAACTTGAGCTCCTGCAAGCAGGAGGTTGATTCCAAAGAATGGGTGATTGTGGACAAGGAGCAGGACCTTCGGGATTTTAGGACAAATGAGGCTTTAGGTCATAAAACAACTGGAAGCCCTTCTGATGAGGAGCCTGAAGTCCTTCAAGTCCTAGAGGAATCACCTCAAGATGAGAAGCTCCTACTGGGTCCTTGGGCAGAAAGCAATCACTTACAGAAAGAACCCTCAGGTGTGGTCTTAGCACTTTCTGGGGAATGCCCTGCCACCGCTGCCTCGGAACAGTATACGGATCGGCTGGAACTCCAGGCGGGGACTGCCAGCCAGTTTGCTGCAGTGACACCCACGAGTCCCATGGAGGCGCAAGCAGAAGGACCCCTCACAGCGGTAAGAGATTTGTTCCAGTTATTTTTCTGTTACCCACTCAAGGTGCTGTTAAAAAAGAACAAACAGTTGATCAACTAAGATTGATCAGCAGATGTCTAGGTTTGGCACATGGAGATAGGGAGTGATGTCTAGACTAGCTTCTCTAGTCAGTTATCCAGTATGAAATCTCTCAAAACAAATGAGCTTTTCTGTCAGGATAGCAACTCAACACATGAAGTGTCATTATAACCTAATTTCAGAATAACATCTGTAATTAGACCATAGGAACTATCTATGCGTTTGTCTGTGACTTTAAGAATTTGTAATTCTAGAGATTTTGAATCTTACAAATCTGGCGAGGAAGGCATATGTGGTTTGTACTTCATAGGTTCGGCCTGATTCTCTTTGTTGCTTTTTTTTTTTTTGTAATCTCCACACAGAAGTATGTCATATTTTACATTCCTCTTAAATAGTTTTTCCAGCTTTGATGCCCATTGTTTAAAACACAGTGTTCTGGCCTCTCTTCCAGAACTTCTGCTTCAATAGGTCTGAGATAGAGTGAGCCCAGGAGTCTGAATTTTAACAAGTAGCTGAGAGCAGGTGTTGTTTATGAATAAATGTCTTCTGCAAAGGAGCATTTTGAAGAAACGGTACTCTTTACTCTCAGTTTGGACATTCAGCTGGAGACACCTGTTACCCTTTTATTATCAGTGAGCAACGATGCCCCTAGGACTGTGAGCTGCAGGAGTCCCGGCAAAGCCAAACATGCAGGCAGTAAGGAACTGTGTACACAGATCTTTGGCACCAGCCCAAGGGCAGGTACATGTGTCCTTACATGGGAAGAAGTACCAGACTTCCTTAAATTCCCTAATCATGTAGCAGCCATGTCTCCCAGCTCACCAGAAACAGCATTGTTCCCCAAGCTTAAATGTTTCTTCTTAGAACACAATTCCAAATGCAGGTGTGAAACGGTGAGAAAAGATGACAAAATTTGATTTTGTGTATAGCTCTGTAGGAATTCATCTGTACTTCAGCATAGGAAAATAAATGCCTGCCTCATTCTTCATCAGGGTTGGTCTTTCCTTCTTTTCCAGGACTGTTTTGTACAGTTATACAGGTTGTTCACTGAATAAAGCAGCCTAGCCAAGGGAGGAAGTAGGGGCTGAAATCTGGCCCCAACGTTGTTAACCAAACTGTGCATCTTTGTGTGGCTCTGTTTCCTCTTTGAGGAGCATTCTTTTTCAAATTGTACACAGTAACCTATGGACTAGAGGCAGGTGCAGCCACCTCCCTCCCCTCCCCTTAACACTCTTTCTTCCCATCTTTCCTCTTTCCTATTTCATTCTTTCTTTCCATCTTCCCACATTCTTCTTTTCTCTGACTCTGTCCTACTGTGCATTCACTGCCACTCAAGCATTTTTCCAACTTTGCATTCCCTGCAAAGAGGCGTTCTACAGCCTTGGCTCCACTTCTAGTATTTTTTGCCTTTTCCCACAAGTAGTATTTTATCCACAAAGATTGTTCTCATGGTTCTATTACGCTGCCTGCAGCATTTTCTCTGTCACGTTTTTGAAAGACTTGTATTCATATATTTTATATTATAAGTTCAACCTTATTTTCAGGTATCTTTAAATAAAAGCATTTTTAATTAATTATTTTTATTAACATGTAATGTATTATTTGCCCCAGGGGTACAGGTCTATGAATTGTCTATGAATTACACACTTCACAGCACTCACCATAGCACATACCCTCCCCAATGTCCATAACCCAACCACCCTCTCCATACCCACACTCCCCCCAGCAACCCTCAGTTTGTTTTGTGAGATTAAAAGTCTTTTATGGTTTGTCTCCCTCCTGATCCCATTTTGTTTCATTTTTTTCCATCCTTACCCCCCAAGCCCCTTGCCCTGACTCTCAAATTCCTCTTATCAGAGAGATTGTATGATAATTGTCTTTCTCTGATTGACTTTTTTTGCTCAGCATAATACCATCTAGTTCTAAATAAAAATAAATAAAATAAATAAAAATCTTTCGGGGCGCCTGGGTGGTTCAGTGGGTTAAAGCCTCTGCCTTTGGCTCAGGTCATGATTCCAGGGTCCTGGGATCGAGCCCCGCATCGGGCTCTCTGCTTGGCAGGGAGCCTGCTTCCCCCTCTCTCTCTGCCTACTTGTGGTCTCTGTCTGTCAAATAAATAAATAAAATCCTTAAAACAAACAAACAAACAAACAAAAACCAAAAAAATCATCTCTCTTAACTGAAGGTATCTAAAGAAATAACACCTACATCATTTGTATATTTATGTCTAAGGTAATAAACCTACCATTTCCTTCACTTGGGCAGGGATTAAAAATATATTTATCTTGATTCTCTTCTTGAAGCCTAAATTCAGAGTTTACTTTTGCAAAACAGACATTGTTATTTCCCTGTTTTACTACAGACACATTAAATAGGGAGTACAGCCAATTAATCTCTCCCTATCTTTTACAACTCTGAATATATGTTCTAGCTTGGATGATATGCTAAACTGTATTACTGGGCTATCTGAATATTTTAAATTAAGACATATTTTGATGGAAAACACTTTGTTAGTTTGTATCTTTTTCACTCAAGCTTGTTTCTCTTTTATGAAGGGAAAGTATATTGATGTCAAAATAGGTAAGAGCTATAAAAATGGGCAAAGCAAAAGTTTATCTGTATTATAGTCATAGTTGGCATAATAAACTAACCAATGAGTTTTAGCACCCTCTAGTTCTCTTTGTGTCTTAGTACAGATTCATGAGCCTTCGTTAGGTCTTCCCTTATCCCTACACATGAAACCACTGATTATCAAATAGCATGTGTAAACTTTTTAGATAATATATCCTGAAAGATGGATAAATTTGCTAGATTTGGAAGAAATTGTTTTGGGGCTCTACTGGAAATTAAGTGTTTTTCCTTGGGTAAACAGTATTGAAATTGACCCACTGTTAGTCATTTCTAAAAAGATGCGAAGCAACACAGATTTACAGGAAGTAAATAAGACCAACCTTTGGCTTACAGAACAAATATTAAATTATGTTTTGATTAGAAAATGCAGAGACAAAATTAAGAGAGCATAAGTGAACAAGGATAGAGAAGGAAAAATGAACTGCTTTCAAAAGAGGTCTAACAACTGGTCCAGAATGGCAGGAGCTGTAGGGAAGAATATGACCAGTTTTATGTGACCTTGGGTAATCACTGTTGGTAGGGAGAAGGTTGAATTGGAAAAGTAATGTAGAAGTGGAAGACATCTTTCTTACTGGGTATCAAGGCAGATTGTACCACGTGGTCTCTTGGTTCTAGATTGTCATTTAGAAAGCCACTGTTTCATTTTAATGTTACCTTTGGAAGCTGTGTAAATGTGACTGGGCAATAATAACACCACCAATATTACCTGTTGCTGTGTAACAAATTACCCCAAACTTAGCAGCTTTAAACAACACAGTTATTTCACCCTGTTTCTCAGGGTTAAGAGTGCAAGAATGGCTCAGATGGTTCTGGCTCAGGGTCTTTCATGAGGCTGCTGTCAAGCTATCACCTTGAGTTCACCTAGAGTTGAAACTGTAAGGTTCATCTGGGATGGGAAGATCCCCTTCCAGGCACACTCCGTGGTTATTGGCCAGAGGCTTCACTTCTTCTCCATTCTTGTCCTGGCAGCTGGCTTTCGCACAGACTGAGGAGAGAAGGAGGCAGAGATAGGGGAAGAGATGGGGTGGTAGAGTGAATAGGACTCCACCATGATGGAAGCCATAGTTTCTTTTATAACGTTATCTCAGAAGGGGCACACCAGCACTTCGTGGGTCTGTTGGTCATATGGACCAACTCCATTACAGTGTGGAAGGGACTAGACAAGGGTATGAATACCAGGAGACAGAGGTCATTGGAGCCATCAGAGAGACTGGCTGCCATATTAATCTTATGTTTATATTTCATAGAATACATTCATATTTTATCCTAACAACAACTCTGTGTAGAAAGCAGAGGGAATATTGTCCTTTTTTGCACTGATGACACAAAACCGTAGGACAGTGAGATCATCTATAAAGAGGCAGGTGGCTACTGGAGTAGACTCTGTTATGTTCCCACACCAGGGGATTATCAACATCCTGAAGGAATTTTCTCATTGACTTATTTCTTAGACATTGAGAAGAAGAAAGGAGGTGTACAATAATGCACACAGTGGGAACAGGACAGAGAGAAAGGGAGTCATGTAATTTTTTGTGTGTGTGTGATCTGTCTGGTAGTCAACATCTATTAAGAGGATTCCTCTGACTGACTTACAGCGGTATCAAACCCAGTTCTACAAAAATCAGATCAGCAGTGATTGCATTGCCTTAGTCCTCTTCTTTTCATTCCTTCAGTTCTATTGGTTGTCTCCTACGTTCTAGGCTTTACTCTACCCCAGGGATAATCAGTTGGCACCAAAGGCCTATGTCTAACAGTTACCTTAAAGAGCATGAAGTGATTCTAGTGGATCTGTGTACACAAACGAGGACACAGGTGGACATGCCTAGGAGTAAGGAGTGCAGTATCAGGGGGTTTTTATTATCAAAACTCTTTTTTTTTACCATGAAAACTGAAATTTTGAAAATACACTACCTTCATAATTGGAAGGGAAATAAAAATTAAAAATCTTTTCCTGGGAAGATTAAGGTGCACTTCGGGCGCCTGGGTGGCTCAGATGGTTAAGCGTCTACCTTCGGCTTGGGTCTTGATCCCAGGGTCCTGGGATCAAGCCCCACATCGGGCTCCCTGCTTGGCGGGAAGCCTGCTTCTCCCTCTCCACTTCCCCTGCTTGTATTCCCTCTCTGGCGGTCTGTCTCTGTTAAATAAATAAATAAAATATTAAAAAAAAAAGATTAAGGTGCACTTCAAAAGTAAGAGGGCTCTGAAAGATGAATTAGTTTGCTGGAAAGAGATGCAGGGTTATCAGGCAAAGAACACAGTACATACAGAAACATAGAGGCTTAAAGCATCAGAGTTCAGAGTTTAAATGAGTGGTCTAGAATATAAGTGCCCTTTTCTTAGGACAAAGGAAAAAGGCTGAAGAAGAGCTACAGAAGGTAAGGTGATAACGGGGATTCACCTGCTCTGCTGAGCTGTGTGGGCTGTGGGACAAGAAACTGCCAGGATTGAGGGCGAGGAATAATATGCTATTTGAGAGCCAAGTGGGGGAAATGGGCTGGAGCAGCAGCCAGTGAGACTTTGGCATTAATTCAAGCAAATATGATGAGGGATTGAACTGTGAAAATTGCAGTGAGAACTTGAGAGACATTTTAGTGGTACGACTCATTTGAAATAGCAGTTTCATGTGGTTTTCCCAGCGAAATGGGTTCCACTGACTGTTTAGAGCCCTTGTATAAACTAGAGGGACTACTCAGAGCCTCCACTGAAGAAAGGAATAATTCATATAATGTATTAATAGTATAGTCATGTGAAAAGGTAAAGACTTTCTGGAATAACTTGAAATGGATTTTGTAGGAGAAATCTGTATCGACTGCATGTACCTTGACTGGGGAGTGGCCACATGTCCTCTGACCACGGATACCTATTTTTGATCTGGAAAATTTGGTCACTGTAATGATAGAAAAGTTTTGTTTGTATGCGATTACACCTCTGAAATGATCTGTGACAGTGTAATTCAGTCTATGAACAGAAAAGACAAGAAATTGGATGGCTTGATTTGGGAAGTAGAGGAAGCCCTTTTGTGAAGTGTTCAAGTAACAGACTGGACTATCCCTTGGGAGAGGCTCCATGGAAAGGACCCAGGCATCCAGTGATGCAGTCTCATCTCATGTTCATTAGTTATCAGGCCTTTACTCTGTATCAAGTACTGCACTAGACATCGGAGAATTCAAAGACCATGAATCTGGGTGGCTCATTTGGTTAAATCACTGCCTTCGGCTCGGGTCATGATCCTGGAATTCTGGGATCAGGTCCCGCATCAGGGTCCCACCTCTGTGGGGTGTCTGCTTCTCCCCTTTCATGTTCTCTCTCTCTCTAAATAAATAAATAAATAATAAATAATAAATAAATAAATAATTTGCGTTTTTTTAATAGACCAGGAATGTGTTCATATAACTGTTATTCTTGGCAACAGTAGGAACCACTAAATTATTCTACTACCTATATCTCATAAAGTATATGTCAAAAAACCAAAATGAGATCTAGATACTTCTTTTTTTTTTTTTTTTTTTTTTTTTTTTTTTTTTTTTTTTTTTCTAGGCACAATGGTGGACTTCTTTTATTTCTGCTTTAATATTGTTATTTTATGCACATTTTCTTTTTTTTTTTTTTTTTTTTTTTTTTTTTTTTAATTTATTTTTTATTTTCAGCATAACAGTATTCATTATTTTTCACCACACCCAGTGCTCCATGCAATTCGTGCCCTTTATAATACCCACCACCTAGTACCCCAACCTCCCACCCCCCACCCCTTCAAAACCCTCAGATTGTTTTTCAGAGTCCATAGTCTCTCATGGTTCACCTCCCCTTCCAATTTCCCCCAACTCCCTTCTCCTCTCTAACTCCCCATGTCCTCCATGACCCAGCAATTGCACTATTGGGTATTTACCCTAAAGATACAAATGTAGTGATCCAAAGGGGCACATGCACCCGAATGTTTATAGCAGCAATGTCCACAATAGCCAAACTATGGAAAGAACCTAGATGTCCATCCACAGATGAATGGATCAAGAAGATGTGGTATATATACACAATGGAATACTATGCAGCCATCAAAAGAAATGAAATCTTGCCATTTGCGACAACATGGATGGAACTAGAGCGTATCATGCTTAGCGAAATAAGTCAAGCAGAGAAAGACAACATGGAGACTTCTTTTTTTTTTTTAAGATTTTATTTATTTATTTGACAGAGATCACAAGTAGGCAGAGAGGCAGGCAGAGAGAGGAGGGAAGCAGGCTCCCTGCTGAGCAGAGAGCCCAATGTGGGGCTCCATCCCAGGACCCTGGGATCATGACCTGAGCTGAAGGCAGAGGCTTTAACCCACTTAGCCACCCAGGCTCCTGAGATCTAGATATTTCATAAATCACATACCTTTTATTTGGAAGAGAGGCTGTTTGGTATCAGTGTTGAACTCCCAGAGTTTTTATTATCTTACTAACATTACAGCCCTTGAATGAGATGAAAGTTAAAAGGGTATTTATAAGTTAAACGTACATAATAACTAGTTTGCAGTTTATTGTCTCTTGCTATCTGGCCAGTCATAAACATGGGTTAATGATAAATAATGAGGCTACTTTATCTGAACTAAACAGTAATGAGACTGATATTAGTCAAACTGAGTAGTAGGCATTAGTAAAACTAATATTAAAGAAATGGAAAATACCAAAGTCATTTCTAGTTCTGTAAAAAGGTGTTACCCATACAGTTAGAGAACAGAAGAAAGGACTTGAGTGAATTCATGCCTTAATGAGATGTTTGTAAATTATAGAAATTAAAGATATAAAAAATGCATATGGCTTACTGGTGGATCATTGATTTAGTCCAATTGTAAAGTGTCCCAGCGTGGGAAGTTATTTTCAGGGGCGCCTGGGTGGCTCAGTCATTAAGCGTCTGCCTTCGGCTCAGGTCATGATCCCGGGGTCTTGGGATCAAGCCCCTCATCAGCCACCCTGCAGAATGGGAAGCCTGCTTCTCTCTCTCCCACTTCCCCCTACTTGTGTTCCCTCTCTTGCTGTCTCTCTCTTTGTCAAATAAATAAATAAAATCTTTAATAAATAAATAAATAAATTTTTAAAGATTTTAAAAAAGGAAGTTATTTTCAGCTATACTTAGAATTGGTCTTCCTTTTTCTGCATTTAGCTATTGTTCTTTGGTTTTTCTCCTTTTATCTTGTCAGATAATATTTTTGCAGACATTTCTAGACTTCATTTGAGTATAGTGCATGTGGTGGTCTATGTATAATATGCATGATTTTCAAAACCCTTCGGTCCTATCCTTGACTTTTTTGAACCTTTTTTTTTTTTTTCTCATTTGTGAAATTTGAGTAATAAATAGCACCCAGTTGAAATGTAGGGCAGATATGAAATGGAATTAGTAAAAATGGTTTTAGGAATATTTTAGAAACTTAAGGTGCTATAGAAATACTATATGAGAGTATTTTATGCAGTTCATCATAATTGCTCAAAATCTTTTTTCAAGAAAAATCCAGGCAGAGTATCTTTTCTGTGTACAAGATAGTCACTCCTTTGGGATGCCTGGGTGGCTCAGTCAGTTAAGCAGCTGCCTTTGGCTCAAGTCGTGATCCTGGGGTCCTGGGATCGAGTCCTACATCAGGCTCCTTGCTCAGTGGGGAGCCTGTCTCTCTCTCTGCCTCTGCCTGCCTCTCTACCTACTTGTGCTCTCTCTGTGACAAAAAAATAAAATCTAAAAAAAATTTTTTAAAAGATTGTCATTCCTTTTGTCATACCACACACACACACACACACACACACACACACACACACCCTTTTTAAAGAAAAGATTATTTATTTATTTATTTATTTGACACAGAGAGAGATCACAAGTAGGCAGAGAGGCAGGTAGAGAGGGTGGGGGGGAAGCAGGCTCTCTGCTGAGCAGAGAGCCCGATGTGGGGCTCAATCCCAGGACACTGAGACCATGATCAAAGCTGAAGGCAGAGGCTTAACCCACTGAGCCACCCAGATGCCCACACATACATCCTTTTATATCCTGAATCTAAGATGACTTAAACTCAGAAGTGCATGGATTCCCTAGCTCCAATCTTAAAAGAGCAGTAAACTGTTACTTGTGTAAACACTGCTGAGTTTATTTTGGCTGATGTTCTGGAATTACATATAATAATGAAGTGACTTTTGGTGTATTTTCAATGTAGGTCGAGTCATCTCCCTTGTTATTTGGCATTTTATAACTTTGTACCTGATTTTCTTATCACCATCACTCTTAGGTCTTAAAAATTACATTTTGAATAGTAAGTAACTATACATGTTAGGTTTCAATATGATTTTTAAAATATACTAGGAAATTGACATCTGCCTGAATATATTTTAGAATAATGAAAGAGATAGAGGTGTGAGGTGACTTCCTGAAGGGCACCAGCACCGCTGGAACTTACTCCCTTTTCCTGAAGGTCATTATAGGTCTGGGCTTATTGTCAGAATTCATGTCTGAACCCAAACAGCATGTCTTTATTCAATTAACCTGACAGATCCTCAGGATACTGTTTCTATCCAGAAGCTATTTCAGGACATGAGTTAGGTGTTTTCTCCTGGGCTGGGCTTAGGATAAGCTTTACAGGTTTGTAAACCTAACTGTATTCCTGACACACAGAGAAACAGATCCAGACAATACCTCTGACTCTGGATTAACACTGATTTCTTGATGTCTGTAGACTAAGGTGGGGTCTAAGCATAATCTTCCACAACAGTTCCAAATGCATTTTGCTTTGAATTCAGACCAATTTCCATAGTTTTCCTAGAACTAAATTGACTTCATGAAGCAATTTGGCTTATTTCCTTCCTCAAAAAGGCTTTTTTTTCCATACCAGTTTATCTGGTTGATATTTGCTGACTCCTTATGTATCATTTTTGTTTTCTTACACATTACTTTTTTTTCCTTTCAAAGATTTTATTTATTTATTTACTTGAGAGCAAGAAAGAGAGAGAGCATGTGAGGGGTAGGGTCAGAGGGAGAAGCAGACTCCTTGCTGAGCAGGGAGGCTGATGCAAGATTCGATCCTTGTAACTCCAGGATCATGACCCGAGCTGAAGGCAGTCGCTTAACCAACCGAGCCACCCAGGTGGCCTCTTACATGTTACTTTTAACAAATGTGAAAATGTAGAAACTTTAGGAGTCTTAAGGTAGGACATTCTTTTTTTTTTTTTTAATATTTTATTTATTTATTTGACAGAGGGAGAGATCACAAGTAGGCAGAGGGGCAGGCAGAGAGAGAGGCGGAAGCAGGCTCCCCGTGGAGCAGAGAGCCTGATGCAGGGCTTGATCCCAGGACCCTGAGATAACGACCTGAGCCAAAGGCAGAGGCTTTAACCCACTGAGCCACCCAGGTGCCCCTGGGTCATTCTTATTAGATATTGAATCTCTGTCTCTTTCTCTCTTTTTTTTTATTATGTCCCGTTAGCCACTGTATAGTACATAGTTCTTGATGTAGTGTTCAGTGATCCATTAGTTAAGTATAACACCCGGTGCTCATCATAGCACGTGCGCTCCTTAATACCCATCACCCTGTTACCCCACCTCTCCACCCCTCCCCTCTGAAACCCCCAGATTGTTTCTTGGGGTCCATAGTCTCTCTCGGTTGTCTCTCTCTGATTTCTCCTTCTTTGGCTTTTCCTCTCTTCCCCTATGGTCCTCCGTGCTATTCCTTATGTTCCACATATAAGTGAAACCATATGATAATTGTCTTTCTCTGCTTGGCTTACTTCACATAGAGTTAAATGACTTCAGTGGAAGGATGGTAGAATTTAATGTATCATAGGCTTGACCTTAAAAAAAATTAAAGAAGGGGGTGCCTGCGTGGCTCAGTGGGTTAAAGCCTCTGCTTTCAGCTCAGGTCATGGTCCCAGGGTCCTGGGATCGAGCCCCGCATCGGGCTCTCTGCTCAGCAGGGAGCCTGCTTCCTCCTCTCTTTCTGCCTGACTCTCTGCCTGCTTGTAATCTCTCTCTATCAAATAAATAAATAAATAAATAAAATCTTTTTTAAAAATTAAAAAAAAATTAAAGAAGATAATGAAACATTAGGAAACGTCTTTCTTTATATGGCTTTGCTTGTATATTCCTAACATTTATTGATAGAAGTTATGGGAAACAAAATGCATGTAAATCTGGAATTTTTAAATGTACAATAGTTTGACAGTAATTTTTTTCCCCTGTAATCCTGTATCTGGATTCTGGCAGAAAATAGCTGGCACACTCAAGGGGACTTGGAGAGAATTTACTGAGAAGAGCTTTTTACAGATGGGTGGGAAGAGTTAAGAGAACTAACAGAAGCATCAGTGGAGGGAACGATTTCTATCTTGAGTCCTGTGGGAGGAGGAAGAGGGAATAAAAGCTAGGAGAGGGGCCATACCATAGCAGCTGTGGTCAGAAGTGGTAGACTGTAGCCACTACCAAAGCTGTTGTCCCTTGGGCAGGGTGCAAAGAGAATTAATACCCAGACCTGGGGGCGCCAGATGGCACAGTTGGTTGAGCATCTGACTCTTTATTTCGGCTCAGGTCATGATCTCAGGGTCCTGGGATTGAACCCCGTGTTAGGGTTCCCCCACTCATCACAGAGTCTGCTTGTCCTTCTCCCTCTGCTCCTCCTTCTCCTCTCTCTCTCTCTCTCTCTCTCTCTCACTCTCATAAATAAATAAATAAACCTCTTTGAAAATATTAATAATACCCAGACCTTTCTCTACTCCAACTCTGATGTTCTGTTGGTGCTGCCCATTGAGCAAACCCAGCCGGAAATCAGAAGGCAAGGGAGCCTGGGTCGTGCAGTCTGGAGAAGTCAGTGTTGTAGAGCACAGAGCAGGCTAAAGAAGAGGCAGGGATGAGCCTGGAGGGAGACTGTTTTATACAGCTCCTGGGTGGGAGAGCTTGAGCATCATGTACTTTGATTTGGAGCTGTTCATTTTAAATATGAGTTGGGCAGACCTGGTCAATATCTGTGTTCCTCTTACAAATTAGAATTTGACATGTGAAATTTCAAATCAGGCATCTTCATTATAGTCCACATTATTGCATAACACTTTTTCTCCTGTCTCTCCAGATAACAATTCCTAGACCCTCTGTGGCATCCACACAGTCAACTTCAGGAAGCTTTCACTATGGTCAACAGCAAGAGAAGAAGGACCTTCAGCCTGTGGAACCCACTGTGGAACTTTATTCTCCAAAGGAGAACTTCTCTGGCCTGGTTGTAACAGAAGGTGAACCTCCTAGTGGAGGAAGCAGAACAGACTTGGGGCTACAGATAGATCATACTGGTCATGACTTGTTAGCCAATATTAGAGAGTGTAACAAATCTCAAGATCTAGGACCAAATGACCATCCTGACCATAACAGACTGGCTTTGAGAGAACTTGAGAGTCTCCCTAGGGAAACTGAAGAGAAAAGCAATCTTCTAAGGTCAGATAATGAAGATGAGAAGTTAAGTAAAGGGCAGCATTATATTGAGATCGCCTCCCTTCCAGGAGACTTGGTAACTGTGGAAAGAGATCATTCAGCTACCACTGAACCTCTTGATGTGGCAAAGACACACACTTTTAGTGTAGTGCCAAATCAAGACAAAAATCATGAGATAATGAAGCTTCTGGAGGTTGAAACTTCAGAAGTTTCTTCACAAGTCATTGACCCACATGTTGAAGGACAGATAGGTCAGGTGGCAGCAATGCAAAAAGGTAAGCCATCTAAGGATGATGATGTCAGGAGTGCAGACTTGCCAGGTCAGCAGGGAGACCTGTCTACATTTTTGCACCAAGAGGGTAAGAGAGAGAAAATGGCCCCTAGAAATGGGGAATTGTTTCATTGTGTTTCCGAGAGCGAACATTGTCCCCCATCCCGGAAGGATGTGATCAGGTCATCCTTTGTAACTAGACACAGCCGAATCCCTGTTTTAGCCCAAGAGATAGACTCAACTTTTGAATCATCCTCTGCAGTCTCCGCAAAAGAAAAGCTCCTCCAAAAGAAAGCTTATCAGCCAGACCTCGTCAGGCTTCTGGTGGAAAAAAGGCAACTCAAGTCTTTCCTTGGGGATCTCTCAAGTGCCTCTGATAAATTGCTGGAGGAGAGACTAGCCACTGTTCCCACCCCCTTTTCTGAGGAGGAGGTCTTTGCTCCCTTTTCAAGACTGGCTATAGACTCGCACCTGAGCAGATCAGCCGAAGACAGCTTTCTGTCACCCATCATCTCCCAGTCCAGAAAGAGCAAAATCCCAAGGCCAGTTTCATGGGTCAACACAGATCAAGTCAGTAGTGCAACTTCAGCTCAGTTCTTGCCTCGGCCACCACCAGGAAAACCTCCCACGAGGCCTGGAGTTGAAGCCAGGTAAGGCTCTGTGTTGTCACCGTGTTAAGTGTGTAATGTTCTCTCTGTGTCTGCTTGATTATGTTACGTCAGTGGTCTCATTTCTCTGTTGCCTGCTTCTGATTATCTGTTGCCTTCACTGCCTTCCCCAAGCTTTATAGGCCAGTATAGAAGAAGGGGTTATACTGATCCAAGTAAACTCTTAGCGCCCCCACTCTCTAGCATTGTGACCCTCAGCTTCTGCATCCATAAAATAGGTCTTATATTTGCCTTGTGGTTTGGGGAGGATCAAATATGGTTGCGCATATGGACTGCAATATGGTGGCGTACATATAGAGCTTTGTGCCGGGTTTAATTAGCATGCAACCAAGGTCATTTCTCTTTTAGTCCATTTTAACTAGATACTTGGTAATTTTCCAGCTTTTTCTAGTCCAAATCCCATTATAAGAGATGTCATTATGGTGTCAAATTCTAGTGAAAAAGACTGTTTCCATAATTTGATGAATGGGTCCTGGTCACAGTGCTCTTTATGTAATTATAATGAAGTAAACAAACACAAAACCCCTATAGGCAGTTTCCCTTAGGTCTGATGATACATATAGCCATACATAATAAAAGTATTACTTCAATATTTACTATATGGTATACTTGTTAATTGAAGTATTCTTATGTAGAGTTGACCGTAGGGTAATTATATTTTAAAGACGAAGGTAAACTATTGGGAGGTGACAAACCAGTTAAGAGTGCTTTTGTTGGAGAGCGATTATTCATTCCACAGACTAAAATGGTCTCAGCCCTGTTAGAAAAAATGAGAAAAAGAATGACCTTTGAACAAAAACCAGGTGAAAATCAAAATACATGAAGACTGTAGCCTATTCTAGATAGTACAACAATATAGATTATTATTATGGATTCTGAAGTGTATAAAGTGAGAGTCTATCTTTATCATCACCCAGCAGAACTTGCTCCCCTTAGGTAAGGTTAGCTCTGAGTTGCCATAGGGTTTCAGGTTCAAGAGTAACTAAACATTGGATTTGAAGTGCCAATGGGACTAGACTCCTCCAGGAAGCATGGTGATGAGTAAAACAGCAGTCATTTGTGACAGTTTAGAAAGGTGATTCCATGAACAGTAGTGACACACCCCCTCTTCCTTCTGCTTGTCCTCTGTACTTCGTAGAGATGGTGTCATCTGTGGCTTGAGCTGCTTTGGACTTCAGCAAACAAATCTTGGTTATCATTTATTACTTAGCACTTTACGAGTCCCTTAAAAGTAGCACTTGGTAACCAAGCCAAGTGCGTGGCATTGTGTCACAGAGCTGACCAGCCTGGACTTCATCTGGGAATTCAGGGGTCACTCAACTCTCCCATATAGGTCCTGGCACAGAAGACTTATTTTATTCCATTCTTCCAACTTTACTATAACATCCATAAGGATAGGCTTAACCAGAAGGAGTTTCATCATGTCAGAATAAGTAGATGGTGGGAGGAAGAGAGAAAAAATCAGTAGCTTATTGCTGACCCATGACGGTGATGATGGCTGTTTATGCCCCTGCATCTTGCAGCTTCTAATACGACCTTGCAAGTTCTTCTCCTACTTCCTTCCATAAGGAGTGGCATGTCAGCAGTTGAAAGTTTAGTGTTTTTTGTTTGTTTGTTTGTTTGTTTTTAATTTATTTGAGAGAGGGCGAATGAGCATGAGCAGGGGCAGAGGGAGAGGGAGAAGCAGGCTCCCACTGAGCACAGAGCCTGTCACAGGGCTTGACTCGGGGCTTGATCCCAGGACTCCAGGATCATAACCTGAGCTGAAGGCAGACACTTAACTGACTGAGCCATCCAGGCCCCCCAAGCAGTTTAATGTTTAAATTCTTTAACTGAGTGGGTTTTAGGCTGAGACAGAAAGAATTTAGGCCAGAGGAGACACTGATATTCATAAGAATATTCTCTAGATATAGAATTCAGGGGCCCAAGTTCTGTTGCCAGTAAGACAGGGCAGTCAGTCTCCAAACCCAGCTCTCTTGAATCTCAGACTATTGTCAGAGACAGACACTGAAGCCCAGAGAAACCAGTGACTATGCTTTCCTTTTGCAAAGTGTTAAATGAGGTTAAATAATACTTTGATCTGTAGTTCCTGATGTTGGTGAGTGTACTTCACGTTGCGGGGTTTATTGTCTGCATATACACATGCCAGATTTCTATCTTGGAGCATTATACAAAATGGTTTACTCTCTCTCATACTTACTAACATGCTAGAGATGTTTCATTAAGTTGATCCTAAAATTAAAAGAACAAACAGGCCAGGTGCCTGGCTAGTTCAGTCAGAAGTGTGTGCGGCCTTCATCTTGGGGTCATGAGTTCAAGCTCCATATTGGGTATACAGATTACTTAAATAAATGAATAGAAACTTAGAAGAAGAGGAAGAGCAAACGTGCCACAGGAGAAAGGGACCAACAACATTTAAGTCCTTCTGAACGGCAGCCAGCCAGCAAAATACTTTACTTGGGCCATTATTCTCAGCTGCCCAGTAATCTTGGGAGGTAGATAACATTCCCATTAAAAGCTAGGAGAGGTGACGTGCACTGCTGGTGAGGATGTGATTTATGCAGCAACTATGGAAAGCAGTATGGAATTCCCTCAAAAAATGAAAAATGGAACTACCATCCAATCCAGTAATTTCACAGCTGGGTATTTTCCCAAAGAAAACAAAACACTAATCTGAAAAGATATATGCACCCCAGGTTTATAGCAGCATTATTTACAATAGGTAGGATATGGAAACAACGTGTCTATTGATGGATGAATGGGCAAAAATGTAGGGGGGCGGTGTGTACATGTCATAGAATATTGCTCAGCCATAAAAAAGAATGAAATCTTGCCCTTTACAACATGGACAGACTTAGAGGGTATTGTACTAAGTGAAATTAGAGAAAGACAAATACCAAGAACATATAAGTGAAATCATATGGTATTTACACACCTACATGTGAAATCTAAAAACACAGAATGAACAAGCAAGCAAACAGAAACAGACTCATAAATACAGAGAACAGCCTGCTGGTTGCCAGAGGGGAGTAGGGTGGGAGGGGTGGGCGAAATAGGTGAAGGGTGGGGAGTAAGAGGTATGAACTTTGAGTTACAGAATAAGTCATAGGGATGGAAAGTATAGCAAAGAGAATATAGTCAATGATACTGTAATAAATTTGTACAGTGACAGTAACATTTCTCATGGTGAACATTGTTAATGTATAGAATTGTGAAATCGTCCTGCTGTATGCCTGAAATTAACACATCCTGTGTCAACTGTATTTCACTTTGAAGAAAAGAAAAGGAGAGGTTGGGGCACCTGGGTGGCTCAGTGGGTTAAAGCCTCTGCCTTCAGCTCAGGTCATGATCAGGGTCGTGGGATCGAGCCCCGCATTGGGCTCTCTGCTAGGCAGGGAACCTGCTTCCCTTCCTCTCTCTCTGCCTCTCTCTCTGCCTACTTGTGATCTCTCTCTCTCTCTGTCAAATAAATAAATAAAATCTTAAAAAAAAAAAAAAAAAGGAGAGGTTAAGTAATTTGTCCAGACTCATGCAAGTGGTGTGTGAAAGAGTAACTCTGTTTCCAGTGTTTGCTGACTTGACTTACCTTATACACATTATCATTAGGATACTGTGACTTTCTGGACGCCTTTGGATTAAAATGAAAAGATTTCTTGTCTGTTCTTTTAAGGCTCCGCAGATATAAAGTCCTAGGGAGTAGCAATTCTGACTCAGACCTGTTCTCCCGCCTGGCCCAAATTCTTCAAAATGGATCTCAGAAGCCCCGGGGCACTCCTCAGTGCAAGAGTCCAGGATCACCCCACAATCCAAAAACACCACCCAAGAGTCCAGTTGTCCCCCGCAGAAGTCCCAGTGCCTCTCCTCGAAGCTCTTCCTTGCCTCGCACGTCCAGCTCCTCACCATCCAGGGCTGCACGGCCCCACCATGACCAGAGGAGTTCGTCCCCGCATCTGGGGAGAAGCAAGTCCCCTCCCAGCCACTCAGGATCTTCCTCCTCCAGGAGGTCCTGCCAGCAGGAGCACTGCAAACCCAGCAAGAATGGCCTGAAAGGATCCAGCAGCCTCCACCACCACTCGGCCAGCACTAAAGCCCCCCCCGGGAAGAGTAAGTCAGCCACTAAACTCAGCAGGTAGAAGCCGGGCTGCATCTCTGTGAAAGGTGTGAGATCCTCCTCCTCAGCCTGATGCATGTGTGTCCCTGTACTGTCTATTTAAACAATCAGTGTTGATCTTCTCTTGCAAAAGAAAGTAACATGATAAATTATTTATAAGAAGACATAAATTTATGATAAGGAATTACCTAAGGCAGGCAGCAAGCAGATCAGGAATCAATGCCTTTGCATAGGAAGGGGCAATCCAGCAAAATCCAAGGGGGGAGATTAAAGGAACTCTCATTTTTCAGCTGCCTTTGAAACAAAAGAGTTAAAGGTAGGAAATGGAATGGAATTTTAAGGGGTTCGGCCTGTTGTTTTTTTTTTTTTTTTTTAAGGCATTGCTCAAAGATTATATAGCAAAAGTGAAATTTGTTGTTTTAATATTTTCGTTCAAAACTTCCCAACCTTGGAGAGTCAGAATTGCTCCAATAGGATATATAACGAGTCTGCTGCTGAGGAGCCAGTGCCCGTGTACACACGGCTCATGTGTTTATTCGTGTACTGGGAGTTCACACCTTGACTTTGCCTCACTCCTGCTACCCTCCCTGCATTTCACAGTTTTTAAAGTTAGAGTATCTCCCCGGAATCAGTCTCCCTTTTCTTACTTTAACAGTACCTTCTAATATGCTTTTAGCAGCACATACTGAAAATTTCCAATCCAGTTGTGTGTGTGTATGTTGTTGTTTTTTTTTAGTCCCCTAATATTTTTCTGTTGAACAGAAAAAAGTAACAGTTCACAGTTCTTAACTCAGTATATTTTTATTGTGAAAAAGAACTACTGAAACGTAGGTAAAGGAAGGAGAAGCTGAAACAGCCTACTGCACAGGCGTTAGCACGTTAGGGACAGAGGGACAGAGTGGGGTGAACACCCTTCAAGACAAAAGAACCCTCTTCCCCTCCATTTCCTCCTTGTGGAAGGAAGACCGACCAGAGTAGACCTTGCTTTCTTAGGTCTTCTGGATACTGACTGTTTTCCAATATCAACCTCCAAGATGATACAAGGGAAGTCCGATGCTGTGGAATGTGACTCTATGCTCTTAGAGATTTAGAAAGAAAAACAGAAATTAGGTACGTTGTTGAGGCTTATAATCCTCAAACTTTGTATTTTATATACGTTTAGCCAATAAGGAATGAGTATCTGGGGAAATAAATTTAGGCTCAATATCTATCTTTTACTGTTTTATTACTGCTTCTCCTATGCTTTAGTTTGAATGTTTGGGCTTTTGGACCTGATTTCCTTGTAACCTCAATTTATAAAGCTGCAAGGAGGAGCGTGTTTGTTCTCATTTCAGTCTTCTGCTAATAGGAATCAGGCAAAAGTAAATTATGCTAGATTTTTCCAATGGGCTCTTTTCTACTCTGTAGGTGTTTTGTGTTGTACAGACCTTATTGAGGTCAGGTAAATTGGTCTGCTTGCTGTTGCAATTTGCCTTCTAGCAAACATCTGTGCTTTCTCTTTGACCTTGTGTTTGCTGCCAAATCGAATATGGTTGAATTGGAAACCAGAAAAAAAAAAAAGGGAAAAAAAACAAAAAACAAAAAGAAAGAAGTCTGTTTCCTCACCAGGTGACTACATTCTAATGATGCTGCATCAAAGCTGCCCTGAAGCTGCACTGGTCTTCTTGTTCTCTCTGTGCGGAGCTGTTTTTAAAAAAACAAAAAACAAAAAAACAAAAAAACCCCGAAACTCCAAACACTATCGAGTCCTATACGATCTCCTGTAAGAAATGTAGCATAGTGTGGAATCTTAATTTCTCTCCGGTTTCAAGCACTACAGAGGAATGCAATAGATAAGACATATTTGCTATGTAATTAAAGCAACTGTAATACTGGAAGACCAGTCCTTCTGTATGATATTGTATAATATTTGCTATAACACTACTTGCATGTCTTCATGGTAAATGGTATAAATATTTATAAATATATAGAGAAACATATGCTTATATAAACTCATTCTTTCTCCTTCTCCATTTGTAATTTCAAGATCACAGATGGTGAAATTCCTTTTTATTGTGTGCCTCGTGTACACTTGGGCCTCGCCTGTCTTCATTTTCCGAAAATATGTTCTTGGCATGGGACCCTTCAGATTCTTCTTGCCTTCTTTGTGTATAATGCAAGGGTTGGCAGCCTTCAAGCCAAGATAGGCTATTTAATTTTCACTTTTAAAAGATTTTGATAGGGGAAAAAATTACTGGGACACGCTTGTAATACTGGCTCAAAAATTTGTCACGTTGATCACATCATTCTGTCCTTATGGTTAAAGGGGATAAACTAGGGCAATAATCATGGGTCTGACATAAATTGATTTAAAGGGAAAAAAAAACTCTTAAAAATTGCCATTCTACATTGCTCTTTGCACCTCACTACTTTTTGGATGGTGGGGGAGTGGAGCAGTCTACAATTAAGGAATTATCTTCTTTTTTCTCTTGTATTAGCTAAATTGTGCTAAAAGTAGCCAGCTTTAAATCCTGACCCCTGTCATTAGAAGCATGCCCATCATAACCATTGGAAAAGCAGATGAGGCTATAGTCATGTGTGTGTGTTATTTCTTATTGGTATTTCTCTTCTAGCGGTCGAAACAAACAGTGATGGCAACATGGCAATTGGGTGTATTCTCTCTCTTCGTTTCTTCTGTTTTTCTCCCAACTCTTCCACTATGTTGCCCCCTTTTCCAGATGGCACCGACGAACTCCGTATCCAGAGAGAAATAGCCTCAGTGTATAAGAATACTTCATCTTGCATGTAGAGGAAAGAGTTAACCAAAGATGTTTCAGCTCTGATACTTTCAAAAGAAAACAGACTAGTTATATGTATCAATAGGTCCACGTAAAAGTACTATCATATAGAGATTTACTTTATGGTTTTTAAAAGCGTAGTTTGTGCTTTTAGATATTCAGTGTCTCAGGCTAAAAAGAGAAGTTGGCAGCCCTGAGCAAAACATTTTTGGCACAAGGATTTTTGTTTTTGCTTTAAGATATGATACAGAGAATGAGTTGGTTGTTTGTTGTTTTAGTTACTTATTTTTTTTTTTAAGTGATGGCATATTACAGATTTCAGTGAGAAACAGATCATCCAAGTAATTTTAAACCACTTTGGTTATTTTATCTAAGCTGAGGGACATGGCCATTAATTAAAGTCAAGCCAAACTATATGAAAAGTAGTAAGGGGCAAAAGTGAAAATCAGCTTTCGAAAATCAGGTGTGTCCTGGTTTCTCCTCTCACAACACAATGGCAGCCCTAATCATACTTGCCCTTACCCCGCCATGTCTAGTCTCCGGAGTTACTTGGGTGGAGCAGAAAATGGATTCGCACCTTTCAGTCCCCATCAGCAGCATTCTTGCATTTTGCCGCCAAATCTCCAGGGTATACAGATGGGTTAAAATATTAAAATTTCACTGGCCATCTTTTTGCACAGCATAAAGGCATTTAACTTTAATGTATAACGAACAAAGGAAAATAGGATCTTATCAAGTGTAACCTTAAAGCATAGACTGTAAACATCTTTGAACGGGAAGCCTCAGGCGGGCGCCGTCATTCCCACCTCGGTGTGCAAGCTGGCCTTGCTGACAAGGGCACCAGCACACTTGCGTTTCTTAAGTTGCATGTTGTGAAGTGAATGGTTTTTTTTGTAAAAGTTGCCAAGTCAATCCAGTCCTAGATAAGTACCAACATGGTAATTGATGCCCACTGTTGTCATTATCCACTTTGTATTATATGCTTTAAAATACCAAGCAGATCCCAGCTGCTTACTGATTCAGCGGACTAGTTGTGCAGTATCTCTGCTCAGCTCCTGACCACTAGGGGGACTTGTGGCTCTTTGGTTATCATCAGAGATTCTTCCCAGGCCACAGATTTTTATGCAAATGTTTCTATGGTTGCATTCAATCTACAAGGAAAAAGTGTACATTGGTGCATGTTTTATAAACCCACACACAGATAGTTAAAACTATAATAAGTTTTTCTATACCCGATAGCTTTGAATTAAAAACAGATGCTTTTCCCCTAGAGGATTCTTTGTTCTAGGAACTACATTCTTAACCTAACATTAGAAATTGGTGATAGGAGAAACAGGATCCGGAATTCAGAGTTTAGCAGCTTAGGGGAAAAAAAAATGCATCTTATTCTGGCTATTTGAAAATATATTAATTTGTAGATAAATCTAGATATAGTCTTGGAGATCAAAGTTTTCATATTTCAAGACTTTGTTCATTTCTTTGTATCTATCAGAACACGACATATGTTAGAGAACCATTCCTCTGTCATGTTCATGTATTTTGGAATTAAGTTGTTTACATTCACTCTTTTATATTCTGCCCACTTCTGTTTATGTGCATTTACCACAGATGTGTTGGGACTTTGCCTAAAGGGAGACGTATTTTGGCACCTGTATCACTGAGGAGAGATAGAAGGGTTGATGACAGTGGCATTGTCCAACTTTCTTGAGATTGGGTCTGTACAGTTTATTTGCAGAAGAGTTACCTAGGTTTTAACACAAAAAGTATTACAAGATTGAGGTGTGTAACCACTATGGCCATCCCCACAGGTCCATATTCACCCAAGTCCCAAATTCATGGGTGTGGGTTTAGACCTTAACTTAAAGAAGGGAACACGTGGCAACTGCATGTCCCCAGACCACACAGGAGGACGTGGTGCACAGAAATGCCCCCTGCCCCCTGGTGGTTAGAACATCCCACTCCACTCCCCCCATCCAGTAGAACTCTGGGGTACACTGCAAGGATGGGGGAGGAGTGTGGAAACATCTCTCATTGGATTTTCTCAGTAGTTTGGCTGCCCCTTTGGAATTAGGAGAACCTTAACCCAGACCATCTCAGGAGCCTGAAGAATCTGCTGCTGACAGTGCAAGGGGGATCTGCAGGAGGTGTCTGGGGAATTCCTCTAGTTTTTAGGGAGCTCCAAGACAAGGGACCAGGATTCCTAGTGTTTTATTAAAGGGGAATGTGGATGCTGCACACCTCAGTCCCTGAGAAATCCTTGGCTAGACATGAAATGATAGAGTCCTGGCCCATCAGTACCTTGTCTAAGTGAGTCATGATGATCTGCTCTGACTTTCAGAATGTAAGCTGGATGTTTAATCATTCCCCTTGAGCAAATCTGGATCAGAAAATGAAAGTTTGTGACTAGATCAGGATCACTTTGTGGTTATTATATGTGATCTCAAAAAAACTGAATAGCCAAGAAGTAACATTTAGTAATGACTTGAATATTTCCTTACACTTTGCCGGATCTTTGGTCTGAGGAGACATGTAAAGGAAGTGAAGTCTTTTCCTTCATTATCCTTTGGAACTTTAAGAGAGCCTGCCTGTTAAGTTGGAAGTGACCGTGTGGGTATAGTACATGTGTGTCACTGGTGATGCTGCCATGTCTCTTCAGTACCCATGGGCCGGCCAGTGGTTCTGGGTTCCTCTACCTACAGTATAGGATTCCATGAGGCAGATCTTTGGGCCTATGTGACTAGAGAATTTGCCCATGACATAGCTTTACACACTAATGATAGAAATTTTACCTCTATTTTCAGTAGTTTACTACTGTTTCATGTTGTGTACAGAACTGTTCACTCATCCAGCTAAAAACATTGCATAAACCCAAGTTTTTAATATACACTATCCTTGCCATATGACCCTTTCTCCCCACCTTACAGTAGTTTAAAATCCCTAAAAATTCATTCACAGCATTTCCCCATATTTGGAATCTGGGCTTTGTTCTTCATTCACCCATGATAAACAAGGTGACTAGAGTTTTGAATGTGAATTATCTTAGGGAGTAACCCAGGGAGGGGAAAGCCCTTAGGACTTTTCAAAACTATTTTCTTTTTAAATGATTCACAAGATAGATAAATTAGTTCACTAAGGTAGAAAGCTTTCAAAGATACAGTTAGGAAGATGAAAGAAACACAGCATTCTGCCACTAGGGGCTCTGAAATTGGATTGAGTGAGCTGAACAAAGAAGACAACTGTTAAGGTGACCCATGCTTGAGCCCACACACTCCTCCACCTTGCACAGTTCCCATCCCCTTCCCGGCTCCATTCCTAAAATCATCAGCGCTGATTTCATTGGATCATTTATGTATCGGTTTGCGGCTTTTAGGAAAAAAGAGGGGAGACATCTAGTTTTGACTTAGATATAATTCTTGAAAGTTAGGAACTACTGGCAATTGTTCTATCAGATTGAACCATAAACCAGAAGAATTTTCTTGTTGAGCAAAACCAGTTAAGTTAGGATAGAGGACTTTAGTAATCCCACAGTTTTCCCCCTTTCTCCTCCTCTTCATGAAACCAGAGTGATGAGAAGTTGCTCTTTGAAATACCTCCAAAGGTATTGTATTGTCCTTTTCCCTCCAAGCAGCCCTCTTTATGCATTTTTGCTCAGGCAACCGAGGACATAAGAGTATTGGCAGAAACATGGAGTGCTTTTGTATAGGCCATCTGTACATAAAAGTGTAATTATTTATTTAATTTTCCCATTTGTATCATATTAAAGCTTTGTACAGTGTTTTAAGTTCTGTTTTAAAATTATTTTGTATTTTATTTTTATAATCTAGTAATAAAATATTCATTCCGCATGCACACTGTAGTTCTGTTTGTGTGATGGTTTGCTTTCAAAAAGGGAAAATGTTTTTCTAATTTAATAAAGTTATTGCATGCACCATAGGTTACAAGCCCAACAGGGAACAGAAGGTGTTGCTATAAATGCAGTACCACCACATCCAGAAGTGACCTAGAAAAAGCAGCAGTGGATTGACTAGAAGCTATGTGTTCAGTACCCCTACAGATAAAAGCCAGAGTTCTGGGATACAAGGAGATGGTTCCCCATGAAGATGAAGTAATGAAACTGCAAGTGCTAAGGGGCGCTTAGGTGGCTTAGTTGGTTAAGCAGGTTAAGTGTCGGACTCTTCCTTTCCCCTCAGGTCATGATCTCAGTGTCCTGGGATTGAGCCCCTTGCCCCATTCCCCGCTGAGTGTGGAGTCTGCTTAAGATTTTCTCTTTCCCGGGGCGCCTGGGTGGCTCAGTGGGTTAAGCCGCTGCCTTCAGTTTAGGTCATGATCTCGGGGTCCTGGGATCGAGTCCCATGTTGGGCTCTCTGCTCAGCGGGGAGCCTGCTTCCCTCTCTCTCTCTCTCTGCCTGCCTCTCCATCTACTTGTGATTTCTGTCAAATAAATAAATAAAATTAAAAAAAAAAAAAGATTTTCTCTTTCCCAAATAAAATCTCAAAACCGGGTGGCTCAGTTGGTTAAGCGGCTGCCTGGGATGAAGTCCCGCATCGGGCCATCGGGCTCCTTGCTTGGGGAGGAGGAACCTGCTTCTCCCTCTGCCTTCTCCACCTGACATTCCCCGCTTGTGGACCCCCCCCCTGCCCTGACATATAAAATATATATTTTTTAAACTAGCAAGTGCTAAGAGTTCCCTCTAAGCCCTTCATTTTTTAACATACTTTCTCCTTCTCCACAGGAAGCACTAGTCATTCCTGCTCCCCATCACCGTGCTCCCCACCACCCTCTACTTTCCACCTGTGACCTTCCTTTGAACCTGAGGAACTCTCAGGAGGCACTCACATGGGCATTGCTTCTCCCCCACCTTGTATGGTCTGACCTGGAATGTTAGTGCCATCTGTCTTTCCCTGCCTGGTTTCCCCTTCTTATCTCAGCTAGTAACAACCTCTAAAGAGCTGCCTATCACGTGTTTCCAAATAAGAGAAATTAAGAAATAACTCAAGCATGTGCCTCTTAACATTTCATCTTGCAGAGCAGTTGAAATAAGAACCTGGTGTAAGGTAAAGATACAGACAGGTGATTCCGTGTGCACCTGAGGCGTTTAAGGGTAGCGGGCTGAGGATTCTAAAAATCGTCCTTGCAGGAATTCTTAGTCTTAAGTGGTCAAATGAGGCTAGGCGAATTTTATCCTAACTTCTTCAAGGTGGTGACGGCTGAATCTAGAAAACGTAAACTCTTGAGGGGCGCCTGGGTGGCTAGGTGGGTTACTTTGGCTCACTTAGCTCGTGATCTTGGCGACCTGGGGTCCTGGGATCCAGCCCAGAGTCAGGCTCCCTGCTCGGCGAGGAGTCTGCTTCTCCCTCTCCTGCGCTCTCGGAAAAAAAAAAAAAAAAAAAAAAAATCTTGAAGAAAAAAAAAAGGGGGGGGGGGCAAAACCTCTTGAAAGAAAAGTGTGTGCTTATCGTAGAAGGTAGGTGTCTCTCCGGAAAGTTGTTCATCTTTACCATCCATCCGCTCTCCCTGGTCCTCGGTCTCCCGTCATGTCGAGTCCCCACAGGTCGCCCCGCGCGCCCGGGCAGCCGGAGCTGGGCCTCGCCGACCGCGGTGCGGCCGGCTCTGCTTGGCGGGCCACCGGGCTGTGGTCAGGTGGCGCGGAGCCGGCTGCGGCCCTGCCCGATGGCCTGAGCCCGAACTCAGCCCGGGGAAGCCCCGGCTCCGCCCCTCTGCCCCGCCCCTCCGCCCAGCCGCCCAACGGTCGCTCTGCCGGCCGGCTCCGCCCCTCCCAGGCCGCCCGTGGCGCGCCGGCGCCTGCGCAATCGCATTCAAGCGCCCGGACCGGGATGGCGGCCGTTTTGGAGTCGCTGCTGCGAGAAGAGGTGTCGGTCGCGGCGGCGGTGCGGTGGATCGCTCGCAGCGCCCAGAGTTCCGAGGTAACAGTCCCTGCACACCCCCGGGCCTGACCGGAATCTGCTTTCCGCGGAGATACCATCCCTCAGGTCCCTTTTCTCTAGGGTGCCTGGCTGTCAGCCCGGGCCGAGTGCGCTCCAACTAGGGGCCGCTGTCCGGGCCGCCCGCCTCAGCGTGCCCTCCGGTCCCGGCTGCTCGTGGCGCCGGGCTGGCCGCTGACCCTCTCATCCCTTGCCGCTTCTCCCTCAGGATGACCCCGGGGAGGCGGCCGCGCTCAGCTCCCTTCGGCCACTGCGGAAGGAATTCGTGCCGTTCCTGCTGAACTTCCTGAGGGAGCAGAGCAGCCGCGTCCTCCCGCAGGGCCCCCCAACCCCCGCCAAGGCCACGGGCTCCTCGGCAGCTCTGCCAGGGAGGCCGGGGGGCCCGCCGCGGGGTGGCCGCGGGGCGCGCAGCCAGCTCTTCCCTCCGACCGAGCCTTCGAGCGCCGCCGCCGCCGAGGCCCCTTCAGCCCGCCGCGGGGGCAGGAGGCGGGGCCCGGGGCCGGGCCGCGAGCGGGGAGGCCGCGGCCCTGGGGGCCTGGAGGAGGGGGTCGTCGGAGAGAGTCAGCCTTGGGCTGGGGGCCGGAGGTCCAGGGGCTCTGGCAGCCCCGGCAGCCCCAGCCTCGTGCGCTCTGACCCGCCAAACCTCAGCAACCTGGAGGAGTTCCCTCCCGTAGGCTCGGTGCCCCCCGGCCCTGCAGGGTGAGAATCAGCCCTCCCCCACGAGCGGGGTGGCACAAAGGCTGTGCGAGGGGAGTCAGGAAATTAGGGCCGGGCGCTCCGCAGTTGAGCGTGGGAATGGCCGGAAGGTTGGGGGTGAGATAACCACAGTAGTGAGGGGCACTTTGCAAGCGGCCCCCGCCCTTGAGGCGGTGGAGGGGGACATGTTGGAAGATAGGAATTTGATAAAAACCTGTGGCCACTTAGCAGGACGAAGCCTTCACGCAGGATTAATCCAACTCCTGTGAGCGAAGAGCGGTCACTCTCCAAGCCCAAGACCTGCTTCACCTCACCCCCAATCAACTGTGTCCCCAGTTCCCAACCCTCAGTCCCGGACACTAGCCCTTGGGGCCATGGCCTTCCCCCAGGGTGCCGAAGTCTGCAAGAGGAGCGGGAGATGCTCAGGAAGGAGCGGTATGACCTTGCCATTCCCTGGGTTGTCAGCTTCCTCCCACTGGGGGATCTGAAGGGCTTTTCTCTGAGATTAGTTTGCCCATGGGAGCCTTGGGTCTATTTCCTGGGCTGTGGACATCTGCTCTGGAGGAACCGGAGTGTTGCTGTGTGCTGGAAGCTAGGGGAACTGCTCATGACATCTTTCTGTCCCCATAGCTCTAAGCAGCTGCAGCAGTCACCTTCTACCACCTGTGCCACCTCAGAATTGGGGCCTCCCCTCCCCAGCTGGACAGGAAACCTCACAGCCGAATCCGCTGATCCTGCCAGAGTGTCTTCCCGCCAGCGCCTGGAGCTGATAGCCCTCGTCTACTCTTCATGCATTGCCGGTGGGTGGGAGCAAAGGGTGCTGGAGTGGATGCTTGAGGAAGGGTGGGGTAGGAAAAATGTTAAGGTGTGCGAAACTGAGCCTTGGTTCCAAATGGTACCGAACACCCTGGGGTTTCTTTTTATATCCAGAGAACCTGGTACCAAACCTCTTCTTGGAGCTTTTCTTCGTCCTTCAGCTCCTTACTGCTCGGAGGATGGTGGCCACCAAGGACGGTGACCTTGAACCAAGTCCAGGAGCACCAGGTTAGTGGGCAAGCCTCTTTTTGGAAACGAGGTCTGGAGATGAAACAGTTCTTAACTGACAACTTGGTACTATCCTTCTAGATTCCCTGGAAAGCCCACTGTTCCAGAGTGTCCATGATTGTGTCTTCTTTGCAGTGCAGGTTTTGGAGCATCAGTTTCAGTGAGTTTCCCCAGCTGAGGCATTTAAGCCTTATTCCCATTGTCCACTTGCTTCTCTGGCCACATGGGGTAAGTGCTTGGGCTTTCCAAAGGCACAGTGACCCTGGGCCTCTTCCTACATGTAGCCTATCATTTTGTGTCAAGGCTATGAATTTAACCCCTGAAAGAATCAAATTGCCCCCTATAGTCTTGGCATCTGCCGTTTGGGTTTGTGTCTAATCTTTCCCTGCTCCTTAGGGGTCTTTCCTGCCCCCCTTGCCTTCAGCATCTTAAACACTCGGCTCATGACTTTGCCTTACATACCTGCTCCATGTTCCTGATAATGTTCTCTGTGGTGCACAGGTGCCTGTTTCCTACTTGCAGTGCATCCCCTTCTCAGTCAGATGCGCTCTTGTCCCTGTAGGGTTCTTTCCTACCTGGACAAAGGGACCTTGAAGCTCTTGGCTGAGAACGAGCGGCTGCTGTGCTTCTCTCCTGCTCTGCAAGGCCGCCTCCGAGCTGCCTATGAGGGCAGCGTTGCCAAGGTAGGGACCCTGCATAGCCCGGACCTCACCTTCCCCAGCCTCATCCTTCAGGCAGCCTGGTGCCACCACCCTACTGTCACATGGGCTAACTCGGCAGAAATGCGGGGGTGAAGTTTTCTGAGCACGACCTGTGAGTGTTCCATCCCTAATGTCACTCCCGTATTTTAGGTCTCTCTGGCAATGCCACCCTCTGCTCAAGCTGTCTCCTTTCAGCCAGAAACAGACAATCGTGCCAACTTCTCCAGTGACCGAGCCTTTCATACTTTCAAAAAACAGAGGTGATAAGAAAAGGGAACTTTGGGGAGGAAACGAGGCGGCATTTTCCCTGGGATAGGCAGCCTATGTTGTTTCCATAGAAACTAGGAGTTTGGCACTAGCAGGTGGTAGGTTAGCACCACTGGGCCCTTCCCTTTCACCCCTCAGAACGGCCTTCAAAATGTACCTTCATTTTGTTTCCTGCGGTGGACTTGAACCTCCAATTTTAGCAGCCTTCTCACAGGTGTATGACTTTAGTCACGGGGTTCTCCAATAAGAGAGAACCGGATTTTGCTGTGCACCAGGGTCTGTGAGTCCTTTGGCATGCTGCCACTGGGTCTGCAGCATTCTCGTCATCTAGAGAACTTTGGAGAGGAAAAGGAATGGGGCTATGGATAGTCCCATCCTCCGTTCCTCTGAGCTAGAGAAGGCACTCCTCGTAGTCGGTGAGTTCACCCATGTCTCAGTTGATCAGGCATTCTTATGTCCATCAGGGACGTGTTTTTTGAGGTCCTTCGAGAGTGGGAAGATCGGCACGAGGAGCCTGGCTGGGATTTTGAGAAGGGCTTGGGCAGCAGGATCAGGTAGGTGCTCCCACACTGGTCATGTTGTCCCTCGCTTGCTTCCAGCAGTGGGCAGCTTAGTGGTGTTCTGGTAGCTGACTGGAGGGGGGCTCTTCCCCGACCCCTAGCCCGCAGTTACCTTCTGTGCTCCTTCATCTCTAGTTACTGGCAGCTTTGGCCCAACTCAGAAGGGATTTGTTTGGCTAGCTCCTTGCACTCAGATGTGACCCAGACTTGTTCTATGATGGCTAATGTCTAGTTAAGTGCAAAACCCTTTCCCCAAATTGCTAGAGTGATGGAGTACTTGGCCCAAGTCACCGATTAGACTGTTTGCAACTTCCCATTTTCTCCATCATGGAGTTCAGCAGTTCTGAGGACTTCGCATAGTGTGATGAGTTGCAGAGAGAGTATCTTCTGTCCAGGGATTTGCCTGCCACTTGGGTCATGAAACTCACTGGAGCCCAGTGTAGACTGAAGATGAGAGGGGTGGTACACTTCTTATCATGTTAAGTGTGTCTGTAGCCTTGAGGGATGCTGATGCTGAGGAAGGAAGGTGTCCCTTACCTGTTACTGTGAGGTGTACTTACCTGTTACCTTGTGATGGCCAACTCTGGCCAAGGTCTGCTCGGGCCCCTGGTAAAGGACTGAAGAGCCCAAGGATTAGCTCATTCTCTCAGACTTCTGTCCCCTTCCTCCTTCCCTCACATTCCTGCCTCTTACTCCTCAGAGCCATGATGGGTCAGCTCTCTGCAGCCTGCAGTCACAGCCATTTTGTTCGGCTTTTCCAGAAACAACTTCTCCAGGTAATAGCCCCAGCAGGAAATTACAGGGGATAGTAGGTATTAAAGGCAGCCAAGTAATGACTGGTACTCTGGGATGGGGCGGACAGCCAGACAGGTCCTGGGCTGGAGTTTGAACACTTCTGTTCCCTTGGGGGTGGGGGAGCAGTGGCCAAAATCAGGCCGACAAAGAGGAGCCAGACCCTCTCTCATGAGTCCTCCACGCCCTGCCCGCCTGCAGACTCTCACTACTTCTTGCGCTCAATTTGTGCTGTGGTAGAGAGAGCACTGGCGCACTACTTGGGCCTGATTTCGAACTCTAGCTCCAGGGACCGTAGACAAATGTTTCACCTTGCAGTTTTAGCTTCTTCACCTATAAAACAATTTCATCCCTACCTTGAAAAACAGATCTGTTGCATCTGATACGGGGTTGGCATTCCCTAAATGTTCATTACTTCTGCCCTATTTTGTTCAGTCCTCCTTTTTATTTTGTCTCCTCTTTCCTCTGCCTCAGATGTGTCAGAGTCCTGGTGGCACTGGAGGCACTGTCTTGGGGGAGGCTCCGGATGTATTAAGTATGCTTGGAGCGGACAAGCTGGGGAGGTTGCGGCGCCTGCAGGAGAGGCTTGTGGCCCCTCAGAGCAGCGGGGGACCCTGCCCACCCCCCACCTTCCCAGGCTGTCAGGGCTTCTTCAGGGACTTCATCCTGAGTGCCAGCAGGTAAAGGTCCCCTGTGTCTTGCAGGGAGTGGGGCTAGGGCCAGGAGAGGTTTGTCTTTCGAGAAGGGTAACAGTTGTTGAGAAGGGCAACAGTTGTCTCTCTCTTTGCCTGGAATCTAACAGGGTGGGCCTGGGCAATGGCCAGGCTCCTTGCAGCTCACACTTCTGCCTCTGTTTCCCTTGTCATTCTTTTACCCACGTAGGTAACCTCACTGTTCCTTTGCCTCGCCTCTGTACCCCACTGCTTTCTGTCTGCAGCACCTCTTCTCTGTTCTGGGTCTTTCTACACCTCTGCCAGTCTCTCTCTCTTTTTTTTTTTTTTCCCCTTCCTTCCTAGCTTCCAGTTTAATCAGCATCTCATGGACAGTCTGAGTTTGAAGATCCGGGAGCTCAACAGCCTTGCCCTGCCCCAACCTGAGCCTAGCGATGAAGATGGGGAATCAGACGTGGACTGGCAGGTTAGAAAGCAGAATGAGGAAGAATACAGGGTTCTGACCTAGGAAGTCAAGAATTTATGAGAGATTCATAATTATTCTAGAAGCCCTATGCTTAGGACCTTTTACTTCCCTGATCCCTTGCAGGGGGAACGGAGGCAGTTTGCCATGGTGCTGCTCAGCCTGAGGCTTCTGGCTAAATTCCTGGGCTTTGTGGCTTTCCTGCCATACCGGGGGCCTGAGCCACCCCCAACCCGTGAGCTCCAGGACTCCATTCTGGCCCTGAGGAGCCAGGTGAATGGGGGCTCTGGTAAGGAGGGCTGAGAGGGGCCCCAGAGTCCTGGAGTTGGAGGCCATGTCTGGCCCCCAGCCTCATCCACTGATCGAGCCCTGCCCCGCCAGGTGCCCCCAGCCCTGGACGTGCGGGCTCTGCTGCAGCAGGGGCTGCGGGCCCGCCGAGCCGTGCTCACCGTGCCCTGGCTGGTGGAATTCCTTTCCCTCGCTGACCACATCGTGCCCCTGCTGGACTATTACCGCAGCATCTTCACTGTCCTGCTACACCTACACCGGTGAGTGCAGTGAGGGCAGGGCTAGAGCTGAGGGCACTGTCAGGGAGGAGGCCACATAGCCCAGGCCAAGGCTGATCCCCAGGGAAGATGCAGGCTTGGGTCCACGGCAGAACCGGGAGGTTCCTTGCACTTCGATTGTGCCTTTTCGACTCCTCCTGTGGCCCAGCTAAGAGGGAATACAGATCTGGGAAAGGGCAGTGAGGAGATCGTGCTCGCCTGCATGACAGCTGTCTCCTTTTGGGCTGCTTTTGAGAGTTACCTTCCCTATGATAGCTTTCTTTTACTCCCTTCCATTTCTTTCTTGGCCCTAATGTTCCTGTTAGGAGCTTGGTCTTGTCAAAGGAAAGTGAAGGGGAGATGTGTTTCCTGAACAAGTTGCTGCTGCTAGCTGTCCTGGGCTGGCTGTTCCAGGTTAGTGGAGTGAGGGAAGATCCAGATTGGGGAAGGGAGGCAGCCAGTGTGGCGGGAGTTGGGGAGTGGGAGGATATCTGAGTCTGATTGAGGTCAGACTCAGAAGATAGGAGGTGAAGGGGAGGTGGGAATCCCATGGTTTTAGAGGAAGGTGGCTTTGCTCCTGGAGCCACGAGGTCTGTAGTGCAGACTGCAGCTTGCACTGCCCTGATCTTTTGTCAGATTCCCACAGTCCCTGAGGACCTATTCTTTCTGGAAGAGGGTCAGTTGGATGCCTTGGAGGTGGATACAGTAGCTTCAGAGCTTGGGTTGGTGAGTGTTGGGGTCCAGCCAGAGCCGTGGGGGTGGGAATAAAGGAGGCAGGCAGGCTGGGAGTTCCTAGAGTAACTTTCTTCCCCGACTGTCCCATTTCTGGCACAGTGGGAAGGAAGAGAAACCTGCCTCCTTAGCTCTGCTCTGTTCTCTCCCCAAGGATGGCATGCCTGTGGTGGACCAGCACCTGCTCTACACCTGCTGCCCCTATATTGGTGAGGACATTGATGCTCTGCCGCCCAGGGTCCTCGGTCCTTGGCCTGTCCCTTTTTGAGTACCCAGCAGGCATCCTGTAGGCCTCACACCTGTTCTCCTTAGGCGTTCCCCGGGTGCCTCAGCCACTTTACTCCACAAATACTTAAAGCCCAATATACCTGGGAGGGTAGGGGTGGTTCTGGAACTAAGCACTCGGGCTTCCCTGATGCAGGAGAGCTCCGAAAACTGCTCGCATCCTGGGTGTCGGGCAGCAGTGGGAGGAGTGGGGGCTTTGTGAGGAAGATCACTCCCACCACCACCACCGGCCTTGGAGCCCAGCCTCCCCGGACCAGCCAGGGTCTGCAGGTGAGGGGCTGGGTGGAGGCAGGGAGCTCCGGGAGGGAAAGAGAAAGGAAACGACCCACTTTTCCCACCTCCCCATAGGCACAGCTGGCCCAAGCCTTTTTCCACAACCAGCCGCCCTCCCTGCGCAGGACTGTGGAGTTTGTGGCAGAGAGAATTGGCTCTAACTGTGTCAAACACATCAAGTGAGCGAGGGTTGAGAGGGTTGGGAAGGCAGATCCATGGAGGGGTACGGGCTCACTCCCTCACGTGTTCCCCCTTTTAAATCTCCTGACGTGTTGCCAGTCTGAGGCAAGTTAGCTTGAGGGGAAGGACGTGGTGGGGACGCTCAAACTGCTAACGTTCTTTGAAGTTAGTTCTGACCAGATTTCTTTGAATTTGTAGCCCCTTTCTGATTCAGCTCCCTCAGCTACCTCCAAGCCTCTCTGTCCCTGCTGCAGGGCGACGCTGGTGGCAGATCTGGTGCGCCAGGCCGAGTCCCTTCTTCAGGAGCAGCTGGTGACACAGGGACAGGACGGAGGAGATCCAGCCCAGCTGTTGGAGATCTTGTGTTCCCAGCTGTGCCCCCATGGGGCCCAGGCATTGACCCAGGGGCGGGAGTAAGAGATACCGGTCTACTCGGACCCTCGTCCCCGCTCTCAGCTTTTCTTTTTCTGACTTTTTCACACACACTTTTATTCCATGTACTCTCCAATCCACCCCCCCACACCACACCTTGTTCTTTTGCTTCCTCTGTAGGCTCGTATCTTGGGCTTCAGACCCAACGTCTGAAGTTGAATGTGGAAGAGAGGGTTTGGGTGTCCCATTCCTCCCCGCATCAGGGATCAGGGGTGGGCTCAGGACTGACAGTGCTTCTCTCCCCCCCCCCCACCCCACCCCACTATACCCTCCACAAGGCAGGGCCACCCTGGTTCAGGTGATGGGTGCCCTTGGCCTTTCCTTCTGTGAGCCAGGCTGAAATCTCTAGCCATCACTGAAAGCTTCTGTTTCTTTTCAGGTTCTGTCAGAAGAAAAGCCCTGGGGCTGTACGGGCACTGCTTCCCGAGGAGACCCCAGCAGCTGTAAGTAGGGACGAGGCCGAGAGCCTGCACACTAGTGTCTGGTGGTGGGAGAGTGTGCCGTGGGCTGTGCGTACGTGAGGCTGCTGGTGGCGGGTGGGCCTGTGGGTTGGTCCCAGCCTTGGGGGCGCCTTGCATGTTCATGTCATCCGCAAGCTTCCCTGGGCCCCTGACACTGCACTTCTTCTGGGTCATAGGTTCTAAGCAGCGCAGAGAACATTGCTGTGGGGCTTGCAACAGAGAAAGCCTGTACTTGGTTGTCAGCCAACATCACAGGTAAGGTCTGGGCTAGGGGAGGGCTGGCCACGTTCTTCCAAAGTGGACTGGCAGAAAGTGTGAGGCCCTTGGGGAGAACACCAGGCAGCTGGAAACAGTGCTGGGCATTCGTTGGCGTGGTGTGACCCCTTTCTGTTCTCCCTTTGACCTGCAGCACTGATCAGGAGAGAGGTGAAGGCGGCAGTGAGTCGCACACTTCGAGCCCAGGGTCCCGAAGCAGCTGCCCGGGGGGAGCGGAGGGGCTGCTCCCGAGCCTGTGAGCACCACGCTCCCCTCCCCTCCCACCTCATCTCCGAGATCAAAGTACACAGCTCCCCTCCTCCCTGCGCCCCTCCCCTCTGCCCTTTCCCCGCTTTTTTCCTGGTCTCCCTCCTTCCTCGCGTCCGCTGCAGTGTTTCGTGTAGCTGCTTTCTGTGTTGTGCAGCTAGTCCGGTGTCCATCATGACAATGGGGTTCGGTGGGGCAGAGCTGAACTGAACGGTTGTCCTCATTGCTCTTCTCGGACTTCTGGTACTTGAGTCACCGAAAGGGGAAGAAGTCAGATGGGAAAGTTTGGGAGGGGCTGCATATTACACAGGTGCCGATGGGAGCCAGGTCACGAGGGCCTGTCTGGTACTTACAGGTAGGAAAATCTCTAAGGGGCAGTTACCTGCTTTTGAGATCGGATTTCAGTAGTTCTCCTCTATGGGAGGTGATGCTTATTTAGTTACTGATGGTAAGAATAAACTATCATTGCTCTCAACCTGAAAAATTTAGAGCCTGTCTAGAGTAGGGGTCAGGACACAGCCACACTTGTTCAGTTATGAATTGCCTAAGGCTGTTCTTGTGCTACAGCAGCAGAGTTGAGCAGTGGGGCAGAGCCTCAACTCTTTACTTATTGGTAGGGCCAAAGATTAGGACTAGGGCTAAGGAGGAATAACTAAAGATGGAGAGTATCCAGGAGGGAGAAGAAAAGGCTAAATGACCATTAGCTACTGGTTTTCTCTACTGAAACCGGACTTTCCCGAGAAGATGAACAGAGAAGCCTGAGAGAGAGAAAATCCACCATGTATGGAGCAGGACGGCTCCCCTAAGTGCTTGCCAAGTCAGGCACTCTCGGAATTGGCTAGGTTCGCCTTTCTCTGAAGACGAGGGACATCTCAAGCTCAGGCAGCATGTTGTTCCTCGGCTGACCTGCTCCCACTCCTCATCTGTTGGCGTCCACGTGGTTGCTTCTCCCAGCTGTGCGGTCCCGGCTGAGCCCCAGGTCTAAGGCACCTTGACCCCTCCACTTCATCCAGGGGCCGTCTTCCTTTTCCTTCTGCCTCTTTCCACTGGCTGATCCCTGCCTCAGGCCGCGTTCTCTGTGGCCTCCCAGGTGCCAGCCCGGTATGCAGTTTCACTCTGCTTCTACCCCTGCTGTCTCCAGGATGTGCTGTCTTTGGCTGTGGGCCCCCGGGACCCTGAGGAAGGAGTTTCTCCGGACCATCTGGAGCAGCTCCTGGGCCAGCTGGGCCAGACACTGCAGTGCCGCCAGGTGAGCCACAGCATGGTGCTCCGCTGAGTGTCTTTGTCCGGCGCCCATGAACCGGAGCTGCAGTGGCTTGGGGCTGCAGCTGTAAGGATGGTGCTAACACCCGGGGTTTTCCCTGCCTCTTCCCCATAGTTCCTGTGCCCACCTGCCGAGCAGCATCTGGCAAAGTGCTCTGTGGATCTAGCATCCCTCCTTGGTATGACTCCTTTCCATGACTTCTCTCTCACTCTTGCCAGATCCCCCAGATCTCGGGGCTGGGTACAAGCAAGATTAGACACACATGGAGCTTTGTTTTCTTCTTCCTCCCAGGGGCCAGCTAGGGGACCCTACCTCCGTCTCTTAAAGCTGGGCTTTCTTCTCTTCCCATAGTGGCAGACCACATCCCTGTCCTCGGGCCCCCATCACCCCGCGGGCTAGAGAGAGGGCAGGCTCGAAGGCTCCTGCACGTGCTGCTCTCCTTGTGGAAGGATGACTTTCAGGTGCCAGTTCCACTGCAACTGCTGCTGAGCCCAAGAAATGTGGGGCTTCTGGCAGATACTCGGCCAAGGGAGGTGAGCCGGCAGACCGGGGGCAGTCCGGCTCCTTAGCCCTCTGCAGTCCTGTTCTAACCCTACCGCCATGGCCGGGGTTCCTTTACTCCCCTTTTCTGGCAGTGGTGCTCAGTTTCTTTGACACCCTATCGTGGGCGCCAGGCAGCTTCTTTGGCAGTTTTCTGTCCTCTGGATCAGTCAAGGTCGCTGTGTGTTCCTAGCCACCCTGACCTCCTCCGTATGTGTTGCAGTGGGACCTGCTCCTCTTCTTGCTCCGGGAGCTGGTAGAGAAAGGGCTCATGGGACGGACGGAGATAGAGGCCTGCCTGGGCAGCCTCCGTGACGCCCAGTGGCCAAAGGTAAGGAGTTCTCATCTCCTCATACCTGGACAGAGAACGGGTGTCCTATGCCCTTTTATCCTGAAATGAGGCAAGTGATGGGGCCCAGGCATTCTTCAGATCTTCCCAAAGCTCAGTGGATTTTGTCAGGTATCTTCAGGACCGCCCTGAGATGTGGGGGGAGGGAAGAGGGAAGGCAGGTAGGTAGTTGGAAAGCAGCGTGGTACCGTGAGTAGGAGTTTTTAAAATCAGAATAACCTAGATTTTAATCTCAGCTGGTACTTAATGTTATTGTGATCTAGGGCAGAATGATTTATCCCTCCTACGGTTTGTCAAGATGAAACATGTTGGTGGTGAAGTACTCCGTGGTGGAGTCTGCTGTCAGATTTCACTTTCCCTGGTGTAACTCGAATGTCCCAGAGTACTCCTGGGAAAAGGGGTCACGTCCATTTCAGTGTAGAAGGCAGGTGGGAAAAAATAAAGTTGTCTAATCACTGCTTAGCCGGGCTTGATACTGGATATTGCCTTTTAGTAGAAAGGTTGTACCATCCAGAATTATGTGTCAGTCAGTGTTGTCTGTCATCTTTCTGCTTATTCCAGGACTTCTCTGAAGAATTAGCGACACTGTTCCACCTGTTTCTAGCTGAGCCTCATAGGCCAGAACCCCAGCTAAGAGCTTGTGAGTTGGTGCAAACAAACCGGGGAACGGTGCTGGCCCAGAGCTAGGGCTCAGAAGCAGCCATGTCTTGGGTGTCTGACCAGAACCCTGGAATCCCGGCTGACTATGCCTCAGGAGGAGGCCCCATGCCCGCCTCCGTGTGCTCACTGCTGACCCTTGCTGAGGAAGGAGTAGCTGAGTCTGTCGTCAGGCCTCCTGCTCACGTGTGAAGGAAGTGTGGGGCCGCCTGGCATCCCACCGACTGCAGGCTCACCACCCGAGTCCTAGAGGAAGGAGGAGGGTTCGCTTGATTGAGGATTATGAAGGCAAAGCCTAGAGACTCCAGTCCTGGAGCTGAAGAGTTGGCATTTATTACTTGGATTATTAAATGACATGTGTGGGCTTGATGACCCAGGACTTGAGCCCCATTTGCTGCTACCCCAGCGTCCCTTAAATACTTTGTGGTTTGGAAATCATGACAGAGGCAGATGACTTCTGCTTAACTTGTAGGGAAGGTTAAAACATGAATCTTGGGAGTCGACATTTTCTTACCACCAGGAGCTGGACTGCTGCCATCTTCTTAAAAATGCACAACACGGGAGGTGGGGCTGACCCGCCAGAAACCCAGCTTTTGCCCTGCACCTTCTCTGCCTTCAGCCCTGTACAGGTACTAACTCTCAACCATAGCTCCATCCAGGGGCCAAGCACAGGGCAGAACATTAGAGCTTTTTAAAATAAACTGTTTTCTTTATCAAAGGGTTCCTGTCTAATTATTCTCACCTGACTCTTCCCTTTAGCAGGCTGCAAAGTCCCAGGTGGGCTTGAAGGTGGGCACAACAGAGTAGAGCTGTACTAATGGCCTGGCCACGTAGCAGTGCCTAAATGTTCCATCCTGTTGGAGCCTGGGGCCCTGTTACCTTCTTGCCAACAGTAGCGACTTCCATATATCTCCCTATAAGGTTAAGTTAATATGCAAAGTCTCCACTCACCAGCCACTCCCTAACGAACTAGATGGTGAGGCAGCTCTTGTCACATTTGTTGGGGTGGGGGGTAGATTGTGATTTGGCTCAGGAGTATTTTGACAAGCACTACCTTGGTAATGTGCATGAAGTTCGCTTGTATAAAATTCATGGTCTTTCTGCATCAGCAGCATAGAGAGGTTCAGGCTGTGTTGGAGGAAGAAGACTCCGTGAACCCTATTAATGTCTTGCAAAAACTCCTGCCTGTGCATCCATGTGTGTTTCCTGGGGAAAAGCACACAGCTGTCAAAGAGGCGACCCAAGGAAGTGTCAGGTTCTCTGGGCAGAGGGGGCCTGAGGTGGCACCTTAGGAAAGCTGGTGGGAAGTCCTTCCTGGTGGCCAGCTGCACAGAAAGATCTCGCGGTCACACCTTGTCTGGGTGCATTCCCTCCCTCTTCTCTTCCCAGTTGTTCCTTTCACAGGTTTTGGCAGCTGAACCTTCCTTCCATAATCTCTTTTTAAAGGCCTTTATCGTTGTTCTTTAAATCCATTTTATACTATAGCAAATTCAGGAAGTGCCAAATGCCTGGGAACCAAAAGAGTTTTAAGGGTTTTATCTTTGTGTGCCTACTAGGTGTGGCTGAACATAAGCACTGTCCTCGGAATCCGACCCCCGAGGTAAGAAGCTGCCACTTGACCTGGGGCAGTTCCCCATGGATGGGACAGGTGGGAGACAAGCCCAAAGCCGCAGGTGCTGGGTTCAAGCCCAGTTTAAGCTCAGTTCAATGCAGCATGGGCCCAATTCAGGAAACTTATCATGGGCCTATGTGAACTTTTTTTTTTTTTTTAAGATTTTATTTATTTATTTGACAGAGATCACAAGTAGATGGAGAGAGATCACAGAGAGAGAGAGAGGGAAGCAGGCTCCCCGCTAAGCAGAGAACCTGATGTGGGACTCGATCCCAGGACCCTGAGACCATGACCTGAGCCGAAGGCAGTGGCCCTAACCCACTGAGCCACCCAGGCGCCTGGGCCTGTGTGAACCTTAAAGGCCCACTCTCTAGGCAATAAGATAAACTTAGGAATCACAGGCAGCTCGTAAACTAGTGAACGAATTAGGTCCTTTTCGATGTATCTGCTGGTTGCGAACTGTCTAAAACAGTGGTTTTCAAAGTGTGGTCCCCAGACCAGCAGCCTCAGGATCACCTCGGACTTCCTAGAAATACACATGTGTTGGCCCCTGTCCAGGCCCACTCAGTCAGAAACTCAGGTGATTCTGAAGAGCCTGAGAGCCCCCCCTCACCCCTGCATCGAAACCAAAATATGACTTCCTCATCATCATTTAGAGCTGGGGCCCTGGACTACCTTGAATCCAACATCAGCCTCAGTTGATATTCCTGAGATTGCTGACTCAGGCCAGGTATGTGGCTCTAACGGTAAGGGGAATAGTGTCTGTCGCCTCTTAGTGACCCATATGATCGGATTCCCATTGCCAGCTCTGCCCAGAAGCCCAGAGGTGCTCACCTGTTAAAGAGCTTCTTTCCAGGGGGTTGTGGTTGCTGTTGCATGAGTAACTGCTCTGGTATCCTCTCTCATTTGTATATCTGGGCTACAGCTGGCTACAGTTGGGCAACTGATCAGGTTGCTGTTCGAGCAGAGTTGTGCTGAGCTCATGGGAAGAGCTCAGTGTATTTGTATGAACCATATATCTTCAGACTGGGCCATGAGGAGGTGTTGCTGTCATCATCTCCAGGCTAAATTCTGAACTCAAATGATACAGGAGTCTTCACTAAATGAAAGGACACCAAGGACTTCTAATTTACAAGTATACTCTTTCAATGAACAGAGATGGGAGTACATAAATAGGGTGTTAAATATACAAAAAAAAATTAACCAGAAAAATACACTTAAAGGCAATTTAAAAAGCCTTCAGTTTTACATAAGTAACAATCTGAGGTAAAAGATAAAGAAAATCCTGCGAACACTTCTAAAGAAATCTCTGCACTGTACCATACAGGAACCTTTTCACCACATCTTTTCCAACCCCATATGGTTGCCCTCTTCCACCAAAGACTCTGGGCACCAGAATGGAAGGTGGGACTCTCTCCCACCCCAACCACTTCCACATCACCATATGGCAAACTCAAAGCTCAAGTTCAGCCAGGCTGAGGTACAAGAAAACCAAGCCCATTCCCAGCCCCTCCTAGAATAGCCCATCCTACCCCAGTAGCAGGATGCCCAAGAGACCACTGAAGGCTGGCACCAAGGCCCTGAGGGAGGTGAGGAATGGAACTGAGTTTCCTCCTAACAAGTCATGTACTTCCTCTAGGAGTTCTAGTATCTTCTCTCCAGTCTTCAAAAAGCAACTTTTCAGCTTTTTAAAATTCCTCTTGTGTGGATAGCAGCCAACAACTAGCTGCTCATCCCTACCCCTCCTCAAAGACCTAGATTCCCCTTCATGACTCCAAATCTGTCCAACCTGCTTCTACAGTGGTCTTCCCATTTGAGCTCTGGAGTGATGGCTCCAAGACTGAGCATTGCTCAATACTTTGAATGAGGCAAAGACCCAAATGTCCTCTCCTGTGAGGGAAAGGAAAGGGGGGAAAATACAAAAATTAATAATAAGGCATTTTGTAAAAAACCAAAGGAGAAACAATTCTGAAACACTGTTGTGGTTTGTGCAGCTGTTTTTTTAAACCCTTTTTCTGGTTTGCTATTTTCTAACACTCCATCCCGCAGTGGAGTTGAACACTGGAGGCAGATTCCGAGCAGTGCTGGCCAATGGCTGCTTGCTTCCCTCCCTGCCCGAGGGCTGGGCCAGAGCCAGGAAGCATGGTGCCAGAGACCAGCCCTTCCCCAGTTCTGTTGGCTGCGTCCAATCCTGGTCTTCAAGCAACTTATCTGCCACCGGGTCCCAGGGGCAGGAAAGAAAGGTAAGGAGTCCAAAACAGTGAGTTGAGCTTCATTCACTCTGGCCAGCCAGGGTCAAAAGCTCAGGTCCCCTTGCTCTGCAGAGGCCCCAGCTGTGACCCAAGTACTGTTGGGGCTTTGCTGGCCACTCTGAGTGCTATCTGCTTGGTCAGCCACAGCTGGTAGACTTGCCTCTCCTTGCATCCCAGGACAGAGTGATGAGAGCCACCCTAGTGTCACTGGCGCATCCTGGGCCTGCAGCTCTGCAGCACCATCTTGACGGTATGATGCTAACTACCAAGGAAGGAAGCCAGTCTGGCTATCACCAGCGGCTGCTGTTTGATGAAGGAGCTCAGGAGCTGATGGGGAAAGCCTGGTGCGCCAAGTTCTACCTGAAATTAAGCAGAGAGGAGAGTTAAAGGTGTGAACAGATGCAGATGTTCCATTCCTGATGAACACAAGGAGCCACCCGGGGCTGTCGTAATGGGAAAATCTCCTCCGACTGCCTGCAGTTCCAGAGTTTACAGGCCTCTGTGCTCTGCTATTCAGATCTTGGCATGGGCTTCCCCTCCCGCTACTGAAGGTCATGGTGGGGAACTGGGAGTAGAGAGGAAAGAAACAGCCCAGGTCATGCTCACTCTGCTCTGCTGAGGCTGCTGCTCCTCCCTTGCCACGACTATTTCCTGAGGACACTGGCAACAGAGAGGCTGAAGGCTGCTGAGCTCTTTGGTGACTGAGCAACTTTGCCCCCTCCTGCCTTAATTCCCCAGAGACCACCCCCTTACTGTGACCCAAGAAGCCCACGTCTCTGGCTCTTGGGACATAGGGCCTGGGCACTGAAGGGTGACAAGCAGCTAAAGAGCAAACTCCCATGGGGTGCCAGGGTCAAACCAAGGCATTCCACGTAGCCAGCCACACAGGGAGGATCACCTGGACCAAGTAGATGACTCTGGTCATCTCCTTTCCTTCCACAGTGACAGGCTGTAGAACCCAGGCACTAGGCAGGATCTCCCCTCGGACCATCTCCCTCCTGGGTCTCGGCATGGATGTGTCATAAACAGACTGAGCTGCCATGACAGACAGGTGTCCCTGGGGACAGAGAGTGACAAGGGTCAGACAGGGACAGGCTCCAGTGAAGCCAGCCTCTAAGCTATCGTCATGCCTGCCCAAACTTCCTTTGTTCAGAGGTCCTGATGCCCACGATGACGGCCTCTCACAGCACCCCAGCCCAAGTTCTGCCCATAATATCTTTACCATCAGCAAGACAGGCACTTCTTTGGCTTCCACGCAGACGCAGCAGAAATCCCGGGGCTGCTTCAGGCCACACAGGGTGGTATTGCACACCAAGTATACTGGAGGGTCAGGAATGCGGAGAGTCAGGAGGTGTGTGTACAGACTTCCCAGCCCAGAAGCACCCCCGATATCCCATCGTTCTGCAGCCTGAGTGATCCAAAGGTCATCTGAGCATCTGGCCTCCCAAGAGGGCTGCCTCCAGCCCTGCTCCCTCTGTCCCTGGCCACAGCCCACGGGAAGCCTTCCCCGGGCTCACCCAGGTTGATGCTGTTGGTCACACGCTGATGCAGCCTTGCTGTCTGGATGGGTTTGTGGTACAGCGGCCACAGGGTCGGATCACTCACAGCTGCCCACACATGAGACAGTGGCTGGGACACCACGCTTGCCCCCAGGAAGCCATGCCGAGTAGAAGAAAACATCTTGTAGTAAAGCTGGACCTCCTGCTCCTCACCCTGATAGCTGGGGAACACCAAGGGTAAGGAAGAGGAAGAAGAGGTAAAAGCTGGGCTCCAGGGTCAGAGAGTCGCAGCTTGGGGAGAGGGGCTCAAGGAAGCCAGGGCAGAGAAGGGAAAAGAGAGAGGACCAAAAGGACAGCCAGCAGGCTAGGACAAGATGCTGGGCAAAGGCACTTACTTCCAGCCAGCTGCTGCCTGGCCGCTGAAAAGGTTGTGCAGATTATCAGAGCAAGCAGCCATCACCTGGAGACACAGCGATCACACCCACATTAGCAGGCACAGGACAAACCAGACCCTTGGATTAGCCAGTCACTCCAGCCAGCATGCACCCAATACCCCTTCTGTCAAGGAGAGCCACTAGCAGCCATGCGGCCCTCAAGTGCCCTGCTCTTTCCCTCTTTTCCCTTCCTCCCCACCCAGCACAGGTCTGATAAAGGAACCACGGGGAAAAGTGGAACAGTTCCTCACATCAGCAACAGAGAGGTCTATGATGTGCTTGGCCAAGTCCTGATAGGAGGAGGAGAAGCAGGTCCCCAGGCTGGAGAGGCTGGATGGAGAACAGCAGCAGCTGCCCAGGGAGGTTCTGTGGCCTACGATGAATGGGCAGAGGCTGTGAGACAGCATGATTATCCAGGCATCAGAGCAGCAACAGCCTCCTGAGGGACAGTGACTGGGGGCTGATAACCTCAGGCCAGTGACTCCCTAGGATCTAGGAGACCTCAGCCCCCAAAGTCCCCAGACCAGGCAGGTAGCTATGTGCCCTCAGCCCCCTCCACTCACTGTAAGCTAAGCTCTTCCAGGTGGACCCAGCCAGACTCAGGTGACTGTTCCTCACTGTGGAACTGCCCCGAACATCCCCTATCCAGGAGTCACTGGAATCAGGCAAGTTTATGTCCCCCTGCAAAAAAGAAAATACTCAGGATCAGAGCAAAGGCAGATAAAGAGAAAAGCAGAGCACCAGAAAGCCCATGCAGAATTATCTCCTCCAACTCTGAACTGTGCCAACAGTTTCCAACACAAAGGCTCAATCGTAAAAGATCTTCCCTGCTGGGATTACAGAAGGCTGGAAGCCCCCCCCCCCAAGAAGTTGAGAGCAATAGAAACCTGTCCCTGGATGATCTCCCCTTATGCTTCAAGCCATAGGCTCAAAGATGGCTTGTAGGAGAGTTCCCAAAAGGAACCAGAACAGACGCGGAGCTCAGAAGACCCAGCAGAGAGCATCAGTGGGTGTGGGAGTGGGAGGGCTTTTTACCATTGTGGCCATGGCTAGAGCTGGGATCAGTGGGATAGCAAACAAAGCCCAAGCAGAAAGCAGGAGAGGGGGAGGAAAAGCGACGGGCTATGAGAAGCCTGACCCTGGTGCCTCCACACGCGCTCCACCCCGCCCCGCTACGCCCCATACGGCGACTAAACCAAAGGTCCTAATTTGGAACCAGATGGGGATGATCCTCTGGATCTGCAATATGTTCCTTCCACCTTTATCTCAGCCAGCAACTCAAGGACATGACCTTGACTCCTGCTGGACCTAACAGACATCATCCATCTAGAGGCACCAACCTCTATCATCAGTTCTTAACCTGTTGCTACTCTAAGACAAGAAGAGGTGAACACAGACAGTTCCACCTCCATCCTTGCCTCCATTCCTCCTGCTGCAACATTACAAGTGGTCTCTCCTACTTTAGGCGGGTCCCTCTGTCTCAGACTGAGGTCTTGTGCCCTCTTCTTGGGAACTTTCCACTGCTGATCGTCTCCTCCTTCACCTGTTGCCTCTGCCTCACCTGCTTCGCTGAATGCTTCCTATAAGCATTTAAGTATGCAAACCCATTAAAAACCTTCCTCACAGGGGTCTTTGCTCTCCCACCCACAGATACGCTTCTTGAAACAACTGTCACCATTTGCCATCTCCCACCTTTTACTCCCTTTTGAACCCACTTAAACCTAGCACCTGCCTCACCACTCCGCCAAACAGTAAATCACCCAGGTTCCTGTGACATCCATGTGGCTAGATCTGATCCACAGTTCCAGGCCCCATCTTACTCAGAGTTCTCTCAGGAAGTTCTCTCAGAGAACTTCCACTCAGCCAGCCTCTCCCTTCCACTTGAGATACTCCATTCCGGAGTGCCCTGGCTCTTTCCTGGCTCCCTATCTCTGCGGTGCTCCTTCCCAATTTCCTGGGTTGGCTCACCCTCCACAAACAAAAACTGATACTCTAGGATTCTTTCAAGACTCAGGCGTAGGCCCTCTTTTTTCCCTCAATAATATACTCCTGGGGAATTCTGTCTTCTCCCACTGCTACGCTGATGACTTCAAAAAATAAATACCTATGGACCAATAAGTGGATCAATAAACATTGATCCATGGATCAATAAATATTGCTGAGTCAACTGGGTGCCATGTGAAAAAAAGGCTATAGCAGAGACCCATTTCATACATCATGCCAATACATACTCTTTAGGATTTGTGGCTCAAAAATATATGGAGTGGAGGAAAACTTATTATTACTACAGAACAATAAAAATTTAAAAAATTATCTCATAGTGGGGCTATGCCCTCCTAAACGGCATGAAACTAAACAGAAGCCATGAAACTAAAGACTGACGAACATAAAATTAACATTTTCCTAGTAGTAATAAATGTCATTAACAAAATAAAAACAAACACACGACTCATCTAGGAAAAAACCCACTGGTATCTCATATGACACAAACGGGTAATTTCCTTTATATAACAAGGGCCTCCAAAACCAAAAAGACTAATGGCGGGGTTGAGAGGGGGACATAATCCAGTAGCCCCGAGAACAAAGACAAAGGGTCTGAAGTACCTTACAAGGCGTGCGATCTCTGACACAAGGGCAGAACCAAACTGCAAGCCAAGACTAAAATGAAGGTTGTATTCTATGCCTCTCACCCTGGCAAAGACTGAAGAAAATAACCTTTAGCACAGTGGGCAGGTATTACTTAGGAGTGTAAACTGGCATACTGTGGAAATATTTACCATGTATTTTAAATTAAAAATGTACATATCCTTTGACCTAGCAAAGAACAGATGTTCTTTCGTGTAAGTATAAAAGCAATAAACAAACACTTTCAAATATGAACTCAGAGACCCTAGAGAAGGTGCTCGTGAGCCTTTCTGAAGAAATTACGGGGGAGGGATTGCCATGGTGGACTACAGAATGCTGGGCTAATCACTAGAGGTGAGCAGAGTCCATTTAATCTAGCGTAAGAACATCTCTATGCATGCAAACATTATAAACAATGTAGAAATACTGTAAAAAAAAAAAAAAGACAAGGTGGAAATACACTGGTTTCCTCATGTTTTATCACCAGGGTGAAAAGAAAACTGCTAAATCTAGTAATAAAGATTATATAAAGATACAAAAGTGATCGTGAAAAGAATTTTTTTCAAAACTTCCAGACTATCAGAAAAAAGACACACATATTCACCCTCAATGCAGAGAACATATAAACCACACGATAATAAAAAAAATTTTTTTAGATGTCCATGGGAATATTCATAACAAAAAAAACCTCAACAAATTAAAAAAATAGAAATCACATTTGTCTGAAATCATACATACTCAAACACACAACAAAAATGCTTAGCAAAATCAGAAAACACAAGAGCCTTTCTACAAAAAGTTTTTAAAAACTCTTAACAGCTGGGGCGCCTGGGTGGCTCAGTGGGTTAAGCCTCTGCCTTCAGCTCAGGTCATGGTCTCAGGGTCCTGGGATCAGGCTCTGCATCCATCGGGCTCTCTGCTCAGCAGGGAGCCTGCTCTCCCTGCCTCCTCCCTGCCTGCCTCTCTGCCTACTTGGGATCTCTCTGTCAAATAAATAAATAAATAATCTTAAAAAAAAAAAAAAAAACCACCACAAACCTCTTAACAACAACTGGATCAAGGAAGAATTACAAACTGAAATTGCAAAATTATTTAAAAATCGATAAAAATAATTTATGGGATATAACTAAAGCAGGGCTTGAATAGAAATTTTTAGCTTTAAATATTCACAACAATGAAAAAATGATAAATGAATGCTATAACAATTATACACCAATAAATTAGATAACTTAGATGAAATGGACAAATCACTAGAAAGACAGGAACTACCAAACCTGACTCAAGAAGAAATAGAATATTTGAACATTTAATGAGATACTAAATTAGTAAACAAAAAAATTCCCATAAAGAAAATTTCACAAGATCAGCTTCATTAGCTTCAAATCTACGAAACATTTAAAGAATTAACACCAATGCTTCACAAATCCTTCCCAAAAACAGAAGAGGGTATACTTCATAAGTCATTCTGTAAGTCCCTGACACAAAACCAAAGACATCAGAGGTAAATTACAGATAAATATCCCTTTTGCATAGAGACACAGAATTGCCAACAAAAATTAGGAGACTGAATCTAGCATCACAGAAAGAGAAATATACACATGACCAAGTATACAACATTCCTGGGATATAGTTAGTTCAACATACAAAAATCAATCATGCAATACAACATGTTAATAAAGGAAAAAATCCACACTATCATCTCAATAGATGCAGAAAAAGCATCTGACTAAATTCAACACCTTTTCGTGATAAAAATATTAAACAAGGCACCTGGGTGGCTCAGTGGGTTAAAGCCTCTGCCTTCGGCTCAGGTCATGGTCTCAGGGTCCTGGGATCAAGTCCCATATCAGGCTGTCTGCTCAGCGGGGAGCCTGCTTCCCACCCCCCTACCCCCTGCCTGCTTCTGTTCTGCCTATCTGTAATTTCTGTCAAATAAATAAAATTTTTACAAAAAAAAAAAAAAAAAAACAACACTCAACAAACTAGGACTGGAAAGGAATTACCTCTACCTGATAAAGATTATCCACAAAATACACACAGTTAACAACATACTTAATGGTGAAAGGCTGGATGGTTTTTTCCTAAAGTCAGAAACAAGGATGTATGCTCTCAGAGCATTTCTATTCAGCATTGAACTGGAGATTCTACTGAGGCAATTGGGCAAGAAAAAAACAACAAAGGCAGATGCTATGAGCTGGTACAGAATAACCTAAGGAATCTGCTAGAAAACTATTAGAACTAGTTCAGTAAGTGTACAGGAGACAAGATGAATATACAAAAATCAACTGTATTTCTGTAGAGTAGCAATGAACAAACTGAAAATGAAATTAAGAAAAAAAAATTTAAGAAAAAAATGCCTGGATGGCTTATTTGCCTAAGTGTCCAACTGCTGATTTTGGCTCTGGTCATGATCTCAGAGTCCTGAGATGGAACCCTGCATTGGGCTCGAGCTCAGTGGGGAGTCTGCTGGGGACTCTGTTCCTCCCATCCCTCCCTCCCTTTCTCCTTCCCTTTCCCTCTCTCTCAAATACATAAATAAATCTTTTTTGAAATTCCATTTATAATAGCATCAAGGGAATAAAATGCTTAAGAATAAATTTAACAAAAAAAATTCAAAACTCCTACTCTGAAAACTATAAAACACTGCCAAAAGCAAAGACCTGAATAGAAGGAAAGCTAGGCCGTGTTCATGGATCAAAAGACATTACTGTTAAGGTGTTTAATATATCCCAAATTGACATACAGAATCAGTGCAATCCAAACCCAAATCTCACCTGACTTCTTTGCAGAAATTGATAAGCTGATTCCTAAAATTCACATGAAAATTCAAGGAACACAGAATAGCCAAACAATCTTGCAAAGGAACCAAGTTGCACACTTTCTGACCTCAAACTTTACTACAAAGTTACAGTAATCAAGACAGTGGAACTGGCCTAAGAACAGACATATAATTCAATGGGATAAAATTCAGAGTCCAGAAATAAATCCCTACACTGATGGTCAGTTTATCTTCAACAAGGGTGCCAAGACAATTCAATGAGTAAACAATAGTTGTTTGAACAAATGGTTCTGGGACAGCTAGATATTCACATGCAAAAGAATGAAATATGACCCCTAATTTTGGCTCAATATATACAAATCTTAATTGAAAATGGATCCAAAACCTAAATGTAGAAACTAAAACTATACAACTATTAAAAGAAAATACAGGCATATTGTGGAAATATTGCAGGTCTGGCTCCAGACCACCGGAATAAAGTGAATCAAATTGATTTTAGTTTGTTTCCCAGTGCATAAAAAAGTGATGTTTACACTATGCTGTAGTCTACTAAGTGTGCATTATCATTATATCTAAAAATATATACGTAAACCTTAATTAAAAAATACTTTACTGCTTAAAAATGCTAACCATCATTGGAGCTTTCAGTGAGTCATAATCACTGACTACAGATCACCATAAAAAATATAATAATAATGAAAAAGTTGGCAATATTTCAAGAATCACCAAAATGAAGTGAACAAATGCAGTTAGAAAAATAGCACTGAGAGACTTGCTTAATGCAGGACTGCCACAAGCTTTCAATTTGTAAAAAAAAACATTATCTGTGAAGCACAATAAAATGAGGCATGTATGCCTATATAGGCATAATCTTTGTAACCTTGGACTGGGCAACAATTACTTAGATATGAAACCAAAAGCATAGGAAATAAAAGAATAAGTAGATAAAATGAGCATCATCAAAATATTTGTGCTTCAAAGGACATTACCAGAAAGTGCAAAGACAATACACAGAATGGGATATAATTTTTACAAATCATGTAATTGATAAGGGACTGGTACTAGAATATATAAAGAATTCTTAAACTTAACAAAAAGACAACCCAGTTATAAAATGGACAAAAGATCTTAATAGACATTTATCCAAAGAAAACATACAATTGGCTAGTAAGCACATGAAAAGATGCTCAAAGCCTTTAAACATCAGGATAATGCAAATCAAAACCACAATGAGGTGCCCTATCACATCCACTAGGATTACTCTAAATAAAGAGAAAGGTCAGATTTCCTCTGGCCAGTTTCCGACAACCTGTTTCGTGACCTCATCCAGTAGAAGGCTATTTTATTTTTACAACTGCTCAAGTATTGACATACAAGATGAAGCAAGATGCCACAAGAAATGCTGCCTACACTGTGGATTGTGAAGATTATGTGCATGTGGTAGAATTTAATCCCTTTGACAGTGGGGATCCAGGAAACCTAATTGCATATGGTGGCGGTAATTATGTGGTGGTTGGCATATGTACATTTCAGGAGGAAGAAGCAGATGTTGAAGGAATTCAATATAAAACACTACGAACATTTCAGCATGGAGTCAGGGTCGATGGCATAGCATGGAGCCCAGAAACTAGACTTGATTCATTGCCTCCAGTAATCAAATTTTGTACTTCAGCTGCTGATATGAAAATAAGATTATTTACTTCAGATCTTCAAGATAAAAATGAGTATAAGGTTTTAGAGGGCCATTCAGATTTCATTAATGGTTTGGTGTTTGATCCCAAAGAAGGCCAAGAAATTGCAAGTGAGTGATGATCATACCTGCAGGATTTGGAACTTGGAAGGAATGCAGACAGCTCATTTTGTTCTTCATTCTCCTGGAATGAGTGTGTGCTGGCATCCTGAGGAAAGTTTTAAGCTGATGGTTGCAGAGAAGAATGGAACAATCCGGTTTTATGATCTTTTGACTCAACAGGCTATTTTATCTCTTGAATCAGAACAGATGCCATTAATGTCAGCCCATTGGTGCTTAAAAAATACCTTCAAAGTTGGAGCTGTTGCAGGAAATGATTGGTTAATTTGGGATATTACTCTTATCCTCAAGATAAGAGACCTGTCCACATGGATCAAGCCTGTTAATTCAGGTGGTCCACAATTAATGAGAACTTGTTTGCAACCACTGGTTATCCTGGCAAAATTGCAAGCCAGTTTCAAATTCATCATTTAGGACACCCTCAGCCTGTCCTCATTGGTTCTGTAGCCGTCGGATCTGGCCTTTCCTGGCATAGAACACTCCCACTGTGTGCAATTGGAGGAGACCACAAGCTGTTGTTTTGGGTGACTGAAATGTAAAACAAATTTTCTGTGTACCTTAGATCCATAAACTTTGTATTTTTAATACATATTTTGGAGAATTTCTTATTTTTGTATCAAATACACTGTAAACTCTAAAAGTGTCCCAATTGTTGTTTCTGTTAAATAAAATATTAATGGTTTGAAAAGTAAAAAAATAAAAATAAAAAAAAATAAAGAGAAAGGTGTTGGCTGGGATGTGGAGAAATGCAATGCTCATATACTGCTGGTGGGACTTTAGAATAGTGTAGCTTCTGTGAAAAATAGTTTGGTAGTTGTTAAAACCGTTGACACACGCAGTTACTCTATGACCCATTAACTCAACTCCTAGGCATATACCCCCAAATCATGAAAAACTATGTCCATACAAAACCTTTTTCCTTTTCAAGATATTGGTCAGAGAGAGAGATCGTGTGGGTGCATGCAGGTGCATGAGCAGGGGAGGGAGCAGGCAGTGGGAGAAGCAGGCTCGCTGCTGAGCAGGAAGCCTGGCAGCACGATCCCAGGACCCTGGCTGGGATCATGACCTGAGCAGAAGGTAGATGCTTAACTGACTGAGCCACCCATGCACCCCCCAAAACTTTTTTTTTAAGTCAATAAGTCTTTATTTAAGGAATTTTACATGTGATTCCTCCTAGTGCCAATCACCATAGTTCCTCCAAAGTCAGAATCATAATCTTCAAAACAGCCCCTTTAAAAAAAACTTTTGTTCAATCCACAGTTGTTGCTGTGAGTCCGGAGTTCCTTCAGTTGGGCTTCTTTGACCTCCACTTGAATATGGACATACTTCAAAAATCCCCCACCTCAGTTTGTTTTGTGAGTTTGGTGAGTGCTGTGAAGTGTGTAAACCTGGTGATTCACAGACCTGTACCCCTGGGGATAAAAATATATGTTTATAAAATACCCAACATTTGTAGCAGCATGGACGGGACTGGAAGAGATTATTATGCTGAGTGAAATAAGTCAAGCAGAGAGAGTCAATTATCATATGGTTTCACTTATTTGTGGAGCATAACAAATAGCATGGAGGACATGGGGAGTTAGAGAGGAGAAGGGAGTTGGGGGAAATTGGAAGGGGAGGTGAACCATGAGAGACTATGGACTCTGAAAAACAATCTGAGGATTTTGAAGGGGTGGGGGGTGGGAGTTTGGGGTACTAGGTGGTGGGTATTATAAAGGGCACGAATTGCATGGAGCACTGGGTGTGGTGAAAAATAATGAATACTGTTATGCTGAAAATAAAAAATAAATTAAAAAAAAAAAAAAATCCCCCACCTGTATTTTGAGATCCAATTTCTCTATGGCCATGTTCAGGGTCAGTGAAGATGGATCTGCGTGGTTCTCAATTTCAGACACCCTCTAAACATGAATGAGTTCAAACGCTATTCACTCCTAAACTATCACACCCTAGAATTGCACAGATTGTTGGGATACACCCATACCCAAGATTTTAAAAATCTATTAGGTCTTTCACATAGTTTTACAGCAGAGAGACATCTTGCAGTTCTTTCCCACAGACCTAACACACAGCTCCCACACCAAAACTTAATGTGAATGTTCATTATTAGAATAGCATTATTCAGCATTATTCAGAATAGGCAAAAAGTAAAAACAATCTAAATGTCCATCAACTGGGGCGCCTGGGTGGCTCAGTGGGTTAAGCCGCTGCCTTCGGCTCGGGTCATGATCTCGGAATCCTGGGATCGAGTCCCACATCGGGCTCTCTGCTCAGCAGGGAGCCTGCTTCCTCCTCTCTTTCTCTCTCTCTCTCTCTCTCTGCCTGCCTCTCTGCCTGTGTGTGCTCTCTCTCTGTCAAATAAATAAATAAAATCTTTAAAAAAATAAAAAAATAAAAAATAAATGTCCATCAACTGATGAATGAGTAAAATGTGACCTATTCACACAATGTGTTATTATTGATTATACTGGAATGATAGTCTGATACATGCTACAATGCATAAGAACCCTGGTGGGTTGAGTTACTGTCTTCCAAAAGTCCTAACCACTCTTTGTGAGTGTGACCCTGTTTGGATTACACTGGACGTAATCAAGTTATAATGAGGTCATACAGGATTAGAGTGGGCCCCAAATCCAATGACTCGTGTCCTCTAAGAAAAGCAGTGAAGACAACCGAGACATACAGAGAGAATGCCATTTAAGGGCAGGGGCAGAGGTAGGAGTGTACAGTTGTAAGGCAAGGATTGCCTGCAGCGGCTGGAACCCCAGAGAGAAGCATAAAACAGAATTTTCCCCACAGCTTTCAAAGGAAGCATGGCCATGTCGATGCCATCATTTCAGACTCCTAGCCTTAAGAACTCCAAGAAAATAAATTTCTGTTGTTTTAAGCCACCATGTTTATGGTAATTTGTTACAGAAACTGTAGGAAATTAACACAACCCTGAAAACATTGTGTGAAGTGAAAGAAGCCAGTCACAAGGGACCAAAATGTCCAGAACAAGCAAATCCGTAGAGATGGAAAGCAGTGCTTACCTAGGGCTAGGGATGATGAATTTGGGGAGTGATGACTAATGGCCACGGGGATTCTTTCTAAGGTAATGAGAATATTCTGAAACTGATTGTAGTGATGGATACATAACTCTGTGAATGTACTAAAAGACAATGAATTACAACAACAACAAAAAATAAATGAATTAAAGTGCTCAAAAAAAGGAAAGAGATAAGGGCACAAGACTCAATGTGAAAGAACTACAAATAAGGAAAGCTGGAACAACCTGAGAAATGAAATAATAATATTAGAGGGGTGCCTGGGTGGCTCAGCTGTTAAGCATCTACCTTCAGCCAGGTCATGATCCCATGGTCCTAGGATCAAACCCCACGTCAGTCTCCCTGCTCAGCAGAGAGCTTCCTTCTCCCTCTGACCCTCCCCCTGCTTGTGCTTGTTCGCTCTGTCAGATAAACAAAACCTTTTTAAAAATGCTACTATTAGATTATAACCCACAGAATAAAATATATATGAGTCAAAAACTGAACAACTTAAATAACTGAATAAATAGGAGAGAAGAATACTTCCTTACAGAAAAATTCTAATTAATAAATGAAGAAGAGGGGCACCTGGGTGGCTCAGTGGGTTGAGCCTCTGCCTTCGGCTCGGGTCATGATCTCAGGGTTCTGAGATCGAGCCCCACATCGGGCTCTCTGCTCAGTGGGGAGCCTGCTTCCCCCTCTCTCTCTGCCTGCCTCTCTGCGTACTTGTGATCTCTCTCTCTGTTAAATAAATAAAATCTTTAAAAAAATAAATAAATAAATGTAGAAGAAATGAGGGAAATACAAAATTGCCATTAAAACAATTACCATTTTAATTGCCATTAAAACACCTGTGGCTCAGTTGGTTAAGCCTCTGCCTTCAGCACAGGTCATGATATCAGGTTCCTGAAATCGAGCCCTACATTGGGCTCTCTGCTCAGTGGGGGCCTGCTTTCTCCTCTCTCTGCCTGCCTCTTTGCCTACTTGTGATCTCTCTCTGTCAAATAAAAAATTAAATCTTAAAAGAAAACCACAGTAATAATTTTTTTCAAACAAAATACCCTGATGAATGCTCAAATTAGTAGGCAAAAGCTTGAGGAAAAGCAGGATACTTGCATAGTTTAAAAGTATCTCTGCCAAAATGGGGTTGGGAGGGAGACCAACCATAAGTGACTCTTAATCACACAAAACAAACTGAGGGTTGCTGGGGAGAGGAGGGTTGAGTAAGGGGACTGGGGTTATGGACATTGGGGAGGGTATGTGCTATGGTGAGTGCTATGAAGTATGTAAACCTGGCGATTCACAGACCTGTACCCCTGGGGATAAAAATACATTATATGTTTATTTTATAAATAAATAAATTTAAATTAAAAAAAAAGTATCTCTGCCAAATGTTTACTAATTATAAAGAGAAAAATAGTAACTTTGAGTAGACAGCTCCTAGACATCACTGTAACCTCAAGGTTAACACCACCAACAGGACATATTGACATCAAGCACCCTCTGCTATAATGTACTAAGGATAAGGCATTTGCAGGAGACAGTCTTACACAACAGTATCATCTGTCATTGGTCTAAAACTCTAAGGGATGTCCTGTGTTTTTCTTTGCTTTATCTAGCAACCCCAAATGAGAAGGGCACATCGTTACTGTGGTATTCTTGCCAAAATGCATAACTTCAATCTAATCATGAGAAAATAACAAACACATTCCACAAAACTACTGACCACAAGACAAGACTTAGAAATTATCACAAGAAAAATGAATTAATTTTTTTAAGGCAGAAATTAACAAATTAGGATAAAAACTCCAAAAGAAATAAAAAAAATCTCAACCAGGGATTGGCACACTTTTTCTGCAAAGGTCTAGATAGTATTTGAGGCTTTGTGGACCATTTGAGTAGGTTTCATCTACTCAGAGTTCTGCTATTAGAACATAAACATAACCACAGACAACATGTAAATAAATAGGCAAGGCTATATTCCAGTAAAACTTCATTTACCAAAATCAGATCAGGCAGAGGGCCTGGTCTGGCCAAAGAGCCTTGTTTATCAACTCCTGATCTCATCAGACCACTTTCTTTTTTTCAGAGAGAGAGCATGCGTATACTGGGGCAGGGGCGGGGAAAAGCAGAGGGAGAAAGAATCTCAAGCAAGTTCCAAGCCCAGTGTGAAGTGGATCTCATAACCCTGCGATCATGAATGAAGGTCAAATCAAGAGTTGGACGGTTATCGAACTGAGACACCAGGTTCCCCATATCAACCACATTTTATCTATCCATTCTCCCAATGATGGATTCTCAAATGGTTTCCAACTCTTTATCACTTCAAACAATGCTTTAATAAATAATTTCATACATGTACCCTCATAAACTATGCAAGCATTGCTGGACCATAAGAACTTTATAAGTCTTATAAGACTCCTATTTCCCAAAAGTCCTGCCAACATCTGACTTTCTAATTTTTGACAATTTAATAGGTATAAAGTTTCATTACTTTTTAACTATTCTGGAACATTTTATTCCTAAAAAGAAATATAACACTGATAACAAAACCTGAAACTTATTACAAAAACATAAACTACAGGGGAAAAAGTCATAAATACTGATGCAAAATCCTGAAGACATGGCAAATAGACTCTGACACCACATTAAAATAATAGAGCATATGCACAAGTACACAACGTATTAGAGGATTGATTCCAGACTGCAAGAATGGCTCAATATTATCCCATCAGATGATCATCTCCTAAGACTGAAATAACCATTCCATGTAAGAATGCTCTGTAAAATAGGAATAGATGGACACTTACTTAGTACTGCCAAAGAGATCTAACTCAGCTCAAAAACTAGCACCCAGCTTACATAGGGAAACACTAGAAGCATTCCTACTAAAGCCTGGAAGAAGACAAGGATGGTCACTGTCATCACTATGATTTTATTTGTGCTGGAAATACTAGGTAATGCACTTAGAAAAGAAAAAGAAAACACTGGTACAAAAATTAGAAAGGAAATGGGGAAGCCATCTCTACTTGCAGATTATGTGGTTTCATGCCTAAAAAAAAAATCGAAAGCAGGGCTCTACAGTATGGTAGCCACTAGCCACATGTGGTTATTGAGCATGTGAAATGTGGCTTGTGTGACTTAAGAGCAAAAGCTATGATTCTATTTTAATTAAATTTAAAATAAGGTAGCTTACCTATGATGGTGGCTACTGTATTAGTACAGATCTAGAGAACAGACCAAAAAACAATATGGACACACAAAATAAACATCAATGCCTTTCATACATACAAATAAACAACCATACAAAAGATACAAAGGCAAAACAACAGTAACAAAAATAACATAAAACACATACAGTTACAACAGTAACAACAAAAAAATAAAACACTTAGGAATAAATCTGACAAGAAATTGTGAGACATGTCAAGGAAATTTTAAACACACAAAGGTGGCTGGAACTTACTATGTCCTTGGTTAGGAAATTCTATCGCATAAGATGAGATTTCTCCCTAAATCTCAGTTTATAAATATAAATATAAATATAAATCAGTTTATAAATTTAACAAAGTCCCATTAAAAATATGAATGAGTTTTTATAAATGAACTAGTTAAGCTAATTTTAAATCTCATATAAAAAGTAAACAAGAAAAAATACTCTAGAAAAGGGCACCTGTGTGGCTCAGCCAGTTAAGTGTCTACCTTCAGTCCAGGTCATGGTCCCAGAGTCCGGGGACTAAGCCCCGCATCGGGCTCCCTGCTCAGTGGGGAGTCACTTCTCCCTCTCTCTCTGCCTGCTCCCCTCACTCGAGTTCTCTCTCACTCGCTCTGCTCTCTTTCAAGTACATAAATTTAAGGGGAAAAAGCTCAGAAAATGAAGAACCGGGGGTAAAACACATTATAAACCTTATATAAGAAAAGTTGGCATCCTAAGCTGGTAGAGATGAGCTGCCCAGAGGAACTATCAAATGTTAAAGGGACAACTTGATATCTATATATCTATATATATCTATATCTATCTATCTATATATATATATATTCATTCAAAATTAACAAAGATTTATTTTATTTTTTTTAATCAAAGATTTAAACATGAGGGACGCCTGGGTGGCTCAGTTGGTTGGACGACTGCCTTCGGCTCAGGTCATGATCCCGGAGTCCCGGGATCGAGTCCCGCATCGGGCTCCCAGCTCCGTGGGGAGTCTGCTTCTCCCTCTGACCTTTTCCTCGCTCATGCTCTCTCTCACTGTCTCTCTCTCAAATAAATAAATAAAATCCTTAAAAAAAAAAAAAAGATTTAAACATGAAAAATAAAGCCATGTGATTTCCAAAAGAAATCACAGGAGCAATTCTTTGGAACTTTCAAATGAAGAATGTGTTTCTTCTTTTTTTTTTTTTAAGGTTTTATTAAATTTGGACTTTTATTCAGGAGGTCTCAAGTAGGGTTTGCAATTCTGCATTTCTTTTTTTTTTTAATTTTTTATTTTTTATAAACATGTATTTTTATCCCCAGTGGTACAGGTCTGTGAATCACCACTCACCAAAGCACATACCCTCCCCAATGTCCATAACCCCACCCCCCTTCTCCCAACCCTCCTCCCCTCAGCAACCCTCAGTTTGTTTTGTAAGAGTAAGAGTCACTTATGGTTTGTCTCCCTCCCAATCCCATCTTGTTTCATTGATTCTTCTTCTACCCACTTAAGCCTCGATGTTGCATCACCACTTCCTCATATCAGGGAGATCATATGATAGTTGTCTTTCTCTGCTTGACTTATTTCGCTAAGCATGATACGCTCTAGTTCCATCCAAGTTGTTGCAAATGGCAAGATTTCATTTCTTTTGATGGCTGCATAGTATTCCATTGTGTATATATACATCTGAAGAATGTGTTTCTAATTATGATCAGAACATAGACAATTAAGAGAAAAACTGACAAAAACTTCTGAATGGCTCCAAACACAATAAGCAAAGTCAGAAGAGAACCAAGAACAGAGACAAATGTAACTCCTATCAGACAAAGGGCTAGATTGCCAAAAGAACTCCAGAGATTGGTAAGAAAAAAATAGAGAAATGAGTTACAGATATGAACAGATAGCTCAGCAAAAATCAAACATTTGATAACAACTTGGTGAGAGCATGGGGGTAACATGTCTCTCTTCTGTTGCTGGTGGGAGTATAAATTGGTACATCTGTGTGAGGGAAAACTTGTCAATATTAAGATCTCAAATACATATACTCTTTGAGTCCACTTCTAGGTATATTTGCACATGTACAGAATGACACATGCACAAAGTTATGGATGGCAGCACTGTTCATAACAGCAGAAGACTGAATTCAAGCCCCCTTGTGCAACAGCACTGTTGCCTCAGGGCCAGGGGACGGAGGTGTCAGTGAAGGAGGAGGACCAGGTTCTCAGGCAACGGGAACAGGTACTGCCCTATATATCTTTACAGATGTCCATATTTTTTGTCTTTTCTACCACATGAATGGTAGAAATACCATATGATAGATTATCTATGCAAAAACATGACATTTATTAACATGCAAAGAGGAAAAGGAAACACTGTATTAGCCGTTAAAAAGGATGAGTCAGCAGCAGATTTGCCAGTGTGCAGTGCTATCCAAAAGACATTCCTCAGGATGAAAAGGGACAAAGCAGGTATATACAGTATGCTGTCATTCATGTACTTTAGAAATATACACACATTCTCAAAAATAAATAAAATATATAACAAAAAATAACAAAATTTTAAAGAGAAAGAAAAATATATCTAAAAAACAAGAAAATTTACAGAAAAAGATATGCATACTCTTATAGATATTAAAACATAGAATGTCGTCCAGAATGCCTCTGGAAATATACCCCATACTGGTGTGTGACTGCTCGGGGGAGGGAAAACAGGAGACTGAAAGATGAACTTGATATCATATGTCCTTTGCTACCGTCTGAATACTATTTTTACTATGTGAAGTTTAATATAAAACAAATTTCAAATTCTATATCCCTGCCAGATCTTACCCCTAAGCTCCATATCTATATTCCCAACTGCTCTCCTCGCCTTTCTCACAGGCACTCTAAACCCAGGAAAACCAGATTGATGATGCTTCCCACAAAACCTGTTCTCCTCCAATGCTCCAAGGTACTGTTGCGATCACGGTCCCCTCAGCTGCTCAAGCCAGAAGTGTGTGTTGTTCCCAGCTCCACCCTGTCCCCTCCTCTCACAGGCAACGGGCTCCTGTATCCTGGGGATGCTCTCTGTCCACAGCACTCTCTGTGCTGGGCTTCACTGCCAGGGCTCCTGACAAGGCGATGGGCAACTCTCACTGGGCTCTATCCACAGCTGCTCTGCCCCCTTCTCCTGCAATCTCATCATCCTGCTCCCCTGCTTCAAAGCTTTACAGCAGCTTCTGGGAAGTAACATGATCACATGGATCCAAAAAGGGCCAGAATTCACAACAGTCTATGTGATCTTCCCTTTCCTGTCTCACTATTCTCCAGCCACACCAGCCTTCTATTAGTTCCTCCAACTCTTCCTCCCTCATGGCCTCACTTGCCAAGCCCTCTGCCTGGAAGACTGCGCTCCCACCCCCATCTCTCCTGACACCTGACCCCCCAGCACTAACCTCTTCTGTTAACTGCCTTTCACCCCTCCTGATCTCAGTTTAAAAGGCACCCTCTTCAGACTACCTTTGTTGACCTACCAGACTAGATCAGATCCCGTTTTATATTGGCTTAGTACCCCTTCTTCATATAACTTACTGCGATGGTGATTAAATAGGCACTAAATAAGCTGTACATGGTTTTTCTCACTGCTATATCCCTAGGGCCTAAAATACTACCTACAAAATTAACACTTGTTGGATGAACAAACAGGAAGTAAGAGACAAAACTAAAACCAAAGGCTACCTCTCATCCACAAGAAGGGCTCATGTCAGCAGCGGCCTCCAGGAGGGAGAATTTCCTGCCCCAACTCTTGCCTCCGTTCTGGCCCCTGGCTCACTGTTAGCATCTGCCTACTCACCACACTGTCTGGGGACTGAAGCTGGTCTGGCAAGGCTGTGCTGCTATTGTAGCCAGAAGTAACACCAGAGGAGAGGCTTCCATTGGAGCTGGTACACAGGGAGTTGGACGTGGCCAGGGTATGCAGCTTTTCTTCTTCCTGAGGACAGGGGGATGTCAACCAGCTTCTGGTGTAACCTACCCACTACCCCCACTCCACCCGACACCACCAGTCCTCACCTCCCCAGCACCCAGCACCTCCCACCTCAACCTGAAACCCTCAGGCCTCCCCACAAGCTTACCCCAACTAAAAACCAAAGCTGCCTCCTCCCAGCTTCTGGCCTTGGGACAGGAGCTGGTCAGAGCAGGATGACATGGAAAAAGAGTGAGCACAGCTTTGAGCTGGTACTAGGAGTCTGACACCTTCCTCCATTTACCACATCCTGACTCAGAGGCAGCTCCAGTGAAGGCTGACCCAGTCTGACATCTGCTCTAGGACTACCCCGACATCACCGGCCTGTCCCACTTCCCACCCTCAGCAGCTGGGAGATGATCTGCTGGCGGATTCTCAGCTTCTCCTGCTCAGTGCGCTCCCGTAGCCGGGCCCGGGCCCGGGCAATCTCCACCTTGGCCTCCTCGCGAGCACGCTGGTATTCTTGCAGCATCAGTGCTATGTCAGAGGCGGGGTGAGCAGACCGTGATGCCGACCCTGGGCTCCTGAGGAAAACCATAGGGTGGAGAGATGCCCTCTAACATTATGGGCAGGTGGGTGACAGCCTTGGCTTGCTCATCCCAGACCTATTCAACACCATCCTCTCTTTGCCTACAGTTTGGTTTTACAACGCATTTTGAGGCTCAGGCCTACTGTCTTACATGGTAGGTTACAGCCGCTCTGCCCACCCTCTCCCATGACCTGTCCCCTGTCCTCACCCTATGCCCTCCCACATCCTCCTCTTTCCCTTGTCCCATTCTCCCACAGTCACCTCCACCTGCCCACAGAAGCGTGGGACCCACTCCTGGAATCACTCCTGTCCAAGAAAGCTGTATCCTCCTCTCTCCAAGCCCTGCTCCCTACAGCCCTCTCACCCTACACACAACCTGCTCTCTGTGGGGTTCTGGGTCCACCCTCACCTGGTGGTCTCCACAACATCCTTCCTCAGTTGCTGCAGGTATTCTCGGCGCCTGCTGGGTAGGTCGGGGTCCCGAGTGGGGAGATCCCTGTTGGTTTGGAGGCTCCGTGTCCAGTGGAAGTTCTGAAGTCGTTCAGCCCTTTCTCTCCGGAGGGTCTCAATTGTTTGTTTTTGCCTGAGACGAAATGTGACTGATTCACTGAAACTGGCCCTGAATGCCCTTCTCCATCTTAAGATCTACCTCTGATCCCCAGAAGATTCCAGAGCTTAGCGGGGGAAAACGGTATAGCCAGCTATTAGCCTTTTCTGATTCTCCTCCAGCCCACCTCTCGCCATTGCCCGCCAGGCTGGGGGCCCTTACCGGGCATAGAGCTCCTCCCAGGTGGACCGCACAGGCTCTTCAGCAGTGAGCGCCTCCCCTGTCCCACTCTGCAGCACCTGCAGCAGGGCATCTGCCTCCCCAAAGCCGTGGTGCAGTTTTGCTTCTGTGAGTTCCATGCTGAGTGAGAGGTTCTGGGCCCCAGATTGCAGGGGGATCTGATCCCGCTGGGACGACTGAGGATCCCGGCTCTGGTCATCAGGAGGTTGTTGGGGCTTCTGTCCCTGCTCTCCAGAGCTCAGATCACATCTGATCTCCAGTGACTCCATCACACCTAGCTCCCCAGGAGAGCCATTCTGAACCCCACACCGAGGAAATTTGTTATGCACTGGGAAGTCCTTCGGGCCATGATGCTGGGGGTCAGGGGCCCTGCACACCTGGGAAGTGGGGCACAGCAGCACCTCAGACTGGCAGGCCTCAGTCGGGCCCAAAGTGGAAACCTGGAGCCCTGTTGTATCAGTAAACTCGGAGACAGGGCAGGGGCTGAGGGGCTGGAGGCCTCCCCTTGAAGATGGAAAGTCCAGACTGGGCTGTGGCTCCACTGGTAATGCTGGACCCTCACCTCCATTTTCTGTCTTGCTCTCCCATTGACTTGGCCTCCTACTGCTCACTAGGCTGTCCTCTAAGGAAGCCAGGTCCTCTGGCACAAAGCCATCAGCCAGCCTCTGACTTGTGCTCCTCAGTGAGGGTGTTGGCAGTTCTCTTTGGACCAAGGTGGTGGTCCTGGGCTGAAGCTGCTGAGGCAGTTGCCCTAAGAAACAGACTGGGAGTTTGGGGCTCTGCGGTGGGCTGCCTGGGGGGCTCATCTCAAGGAATGACCTGCCATCGCTCCTTTCTAAGGGATTCTTGCCTTCCCCACATGGAACCCCCACTTGCTGGGAGCCACCTGCCTCATCAGTGCTTTGAGAATGATTATCCACTAGAGGCCTGGAGGTGTCAAGGAGGTCTGGGCTGGAGACAAGCTCCTGGTGGCCTTCCAAAGGACATGCTGAGGGGGCTGTGAGTGACAAAGAGTCTGCGGGGAGCCCTAACCCCTGGGTGCTGGCACTAAGCGTGAGGATTGGGGAGGAGGCCCTGTCCACCAAAAACATTCCCATGGTGCCCAGCTCCTTCTTGACCTTAGGATCCCTGACAGACTCCACAGCACTGGGGCAGGGCTCTGGGGATTGGGAGCCACTGAGGCTCAGGCTACCAATAGCCAGGCAGGAGGGATCCTCTGGCTGGGAACTGGGAGGTAGGGAGTCATCAGGAGAAGCCTGAGGGCTCACAGAAGGGAGGTTCTGCCCAAAGTGAGCTTTCTGAAACCTCAAGTGGGATAACGGGGGTGCCGGAAGGCTCTGGGGCCTGCAGTGAGTGCTTTCTTCCTGAAGTTCTGAAGGCGCTGCCATTTTCCATGTCGTTTCCTCTGCCTTTGTCTTCTGAAGTATCCCTGTGACACAGCCCTGCTCTTGAGACATGGTGGGAATATCTGAGCCCAGCACTTCGAGGACCACGTTGACCTCCTGAGGGTTGGCCTCTGGGGCCTGAAGGTGCAGAGGTGGTAAGGCCAGGTCAGTTTGGATGCCCTTGTCCATGGTGGTCTGAGTACAGCCGTCTATCATAAGGGCCTGTGTCACCTCATCTGGGATCTCCCTCTTGATGTTCTGTTCCTTTTCAGCCACACCTGGCTGGGAAAGACTTCCCAACAGCTCTGAGGTGCTGTGCAGCAGTTGTGAGAGGTGGAGAGACAGATTATGCATGCTGGTCCAGGAGACCAGACCAGAGCCTGGCACTGCATTGGCTTCTGGCTGAGCAGAGAGGTCGGTGGAGCTCCAGCGGAGACTGCACCCCATGGTCTGTGTGCCCTGCTCCAAGGTGCCCATCCTGGACGGTCCCACAGGACCACCTGCCTCTGATGGACACAGCAGCGTAATCTCATCTACTGAACCTGCAGCACTCCCTTCAGCCAAGAGAGGCTCCCTCCTCAGCCAGCCTGCTTCATCAGGGGTTCCCAGGAACTGCGCTCTCTTGTCAGGACCCTTACTAGCGGTTGCTCCCTCAGGGCTCTTCAGGATGTGGAGGTTCCCCAAAGCAAATGAGGAGCCCCATACTTCCCAGGCCTCACGTGAACCCTGGGCATTTCCCACACTGTGTGGGCTCGACAGGTCCCGGGCATTGGCAGAAGTGCTGAGGTGGGAGGAGAGTGGAGAGTTCTGGTGTTCTAGGCCATTGTCCATGCTTGAACAATGGGCCATGTTTGATGGTATCAGGCTCTGGGGTGTCTGGCCAGAGGAGACATCCACTGCATTGCCAAACACATACTGCTTCCAGCCGATATGCACAGGCCCCTCTGGATAGGATAGGATGTAGGGATGGATGTCACTGGAGTCAAAGTGTAACATTCCTTTGTCTGCCTTAGAGTGCCACTTTTCTGGCCTGGCCTGGCTACCCAGTCTCTCTGGACTTTCCTTCCAGGTCTCTTCCAGGGTACTAGATGTCCAACTGGTCATGAAATCAGGGGTTGGCATGCAAGAGAGAGCTGATGACCTTGGGTAAGGAGGGGTGGCAGGTTTGGGGGGCCCGTGGTCAGCAGTGCTATTGTCCAAGTTAGATGGGGCTCTCTGACCGCAGCCCTCAGCTTTCAGAGATGTTCTCACTGCTGAATTACCTGAGAAATAGTCCCTGGTATGTGGAAACCACAATCTGTTAGGCTCCTGTGTATATTCATCTGTGGGGGAAGGAGGCTCCACACTCATGTTCAGCTCCAGAAGAGACCGGGAAGAGCTGACCACAGAGAACTGTGGTCTGAGGGAGGACCTAGAGTGTTTGGGGCCAGAGACGACTGCAATCACAGGAAGTGAGCCCCTGCTTGGGGGAGCCGGCTTCTCTGTGCCAGAGGCAGGCAGGCCAGGGCTCGGGGGTGTGGGCTGTGGGGCTTCACTTTGCTCCAAAGGCATGCTAGTTGAGTCTTTGAAGCCCGATGAGAGCTTAGACACAGAGGCCTTGGCTACACATGCCTCCTCTCTGCCTGCATCTCTAATCTGACAGCTGTCTAAGCCAACTTCATGAGAAGGCTGAGAATTCCTGCCCTGGGCAGGCTCTTTACCACAACCTGAAGCCTGATCTCTCTGCTGCTCTTCCTCCTCCCAGGGCCCATCAGCTTGCTGCCTGCAGATGTGTTTTAACTTTGCTACAAACGTGGCTTGGGGATCCAAGCCACTGTGATCTCTGGACTTAGTGGAAAGTTGTGGCTTTTCTGGAAGGCATTGGATTGCATTTCCTAAATATCCATGCTGTGGTTCCCTCAGAAGCTCACTCTCAACAGACCCTTCACTTAAATCCAGGGTGTGTGGTCTCTCAGTTGTTAAAGGTGGTTCTGGTTTGGTTTGAGACTCTTGTTTACTCTGGTCACCTCCAGAGCTGTCCAGAAACATCCTCAGTGGCTCAGACCATGTGCCTGCAGAGGAAAAGGCAGCCTCAAGCTCTGTGCTGGCTTTCTTCTCGGCATCCTTTTTCTCAGGATACTCTACCAACCTTGAGCTTCCATCAGCCACTGAGTGGCTCAGTGAATTTGCCCCAACATGAGATACAGAAGGGGAGCTGTCCCCTTGAGCCATAGATAGGACAGCAGCAGAAGTAGAAGGCTCCAGAGTGCTGCTGTCTGTTGGCCCTATTTCTCTATGAATGCCTTTGGGCTCAAGACCAGGTGCCAAGAGCACTTCAAGTTCCCCAGCATAGCTCTCTCCTCTCTCATCCATTCCACAGGCTCTGGAAGGCACTATGCAGGGTGGCTGGAGAGTTTGTGGGGCAGCCTTGGAACTCTCCTTTCCCAGGTCACCATCCCTATGACATGGTAAAGTGGAGGGTAGTGAGAAACAGGCAAGAGAAGTGACAGGTTGAGGATTGCAAGGAGTTGTTCTGCTGTCTTCCTGTCCCCCAGATGCACTAAGAGTCCTGCTGCTTTCAATGTTCCCTAAGAAGACAACACAAAAGGAAGTCTGCTGTGGGCACCTGCACTGGGCCTGCTCCTGAACTCCCCCAGGACCCAAGCTAGGTCTTTGATCTGGCAATGGAGTCAGTCTGGGATGCTCGCTGCCAGCACTGTGGGCTTCTGCCAGCCCACAACCAACATTCTCCTTCCACTTCACACACTGCTGCGAGGCAGCTTCAGCTTCTGGTGCAACACTCCTCAGGACTCTAGACAGGATGGTAGCCTGTCTGGGATTTGACTCCCCTTCTTCTAAGCCAGTGGAAGCCTCAAGGCATTTCCCGTGGTCCAGGGTATGCACTGAGAGGCTGACAGAATTCTGAACATCACAGGTCACAAGCTGACTTTCAAAATAGGTTGTTTTTCCTCCCTGTGCAGCCACTAAAAAATTACCTGAACCTCCTCCACAAGTGGTATCTAGAATTCTAGGATCTTGATGCACTGGGCTGCACTCCTGACCATCAGGGCGCACGGCCCCTGCAGTCTCCCACGGAGCTAACTGGTTTCCCCCGTGCGGAATCATGCCAGGGTCGTCATTAGGGGCCCAAGAAAAGGGAGCCACTACTTCCTCTGATATTTCCCTCCTGTCCTCCATAACTGTTGACGGAAAGCTGCCTGAGCCCACAGGATCAGAAGAGGAAGGTGTTCGGGGTGCTTTCTTCTTTTTCTCTGTGATTTCAGAACAAGAGTGACACAGAAACCGTTCACCAGTTCCCAGAAAATGTCTCAGTTCTCCAGCACAATGGCTTTTGCCTAGAGTTGGGGCTGCATGGGAAGAAGTCTGTGAGGGATGCCAGGGCCCTGTTTTAGTCTCCATGTTGGGTGGATGTTGAAAGCTGTCTGCAGGGAGGGGTGTGGCCTGAGGAACTTCCCTCTCATTAGTCAACAGATGTCCTGATGTAGCAGAGAGAGATGCCACATGAAATCCTTGTGCTTCAGCCTCATTCCCGGTCCTGTCTGACACTAACTGGTCCCTTTGTGGACACTGAGACCCACCTGGGGGCCCTGAAGAACATTCAGGTCCTAATGAAGTCTGATAGTAAGAAAGAATTTTGTCCTCAGCCCCAAAGTCATGAAGCTGCTTTCCCTGGGCCTTTGCTTGTCTGATCTCCAACATAGCATGGCCCGTGGAAGTATGAGCACAGTGCTGTGGGTGAGGCACCCTTGGCAGGGACACAGGTGCTGAGAAAGGGCCACTAGGAGAACTGAGGTCTTCAGCCTCCTTCTCTGCCTTCTGCCTCAGCTGCTGGCCTTGCCTGTTACCCTCTTCTAAGACGCAGTGGGCCTTCTGTTCAAATGGGCTAGAGACCCTATTCAGGGAACTGGTTCTTTCTGTTTCTCTTTGTACAGCTTCCTCAGCTTCAGAAACAAAACCCTCTCTGGGACTCAAACCCATTGAGATGCTTCTGAGGTCCTCTCCTTGGTCTTGGGTAATTGCTGATCTGTGGCCCTCTGCCAGCAGGGGAATGCTCTCTGATACATGGGATTGACCATGAGATTCCATGGCTGTGGATGTCACAGACCCACACCAAGCAGAGTGTACCAAGGAGGAGCCCCCTCTAACATTTCCCTGGGGACTGTGGCTTTGGAGCTCTCCACTCAGATTCTGACACCCTGCTCCAGTTACCAAGGCACTGTCAGGCATTTTCAACATTGTGGGATCCAGCACATAGTCAACTGAAGAGATGTTTACAGTATCACGTGCATGAAGACAGTCTCTTGGCAGCCTTGGACAATTCAAGGACAAGGTACTGCTCAGGTCTCCATGAGGAACTGCAGAGGAGTCTCGCTGACTCAGCAATGGGCCAATCTCCTGGCTGGAAGATATACCCATACAATGCCAGCTTGGGCTACAAAGTTTCTGAGTTGACAAGATCACTGTGTTTTCCTCCTGTAGGCTCCCTCCACTTCGCACAGCCATCTCCTCAACTCTGCCTTGAACTTTGGGTTCCTCTTGCTTACAACTACTTATACATTTGGCAACTTGGCTTTCCCAAAAACTTTCCACAGCTTCCAGTTCCTCAAGACTTCCCAAGCCACAGGGCTGTCCTCTGGAGCTTGAAGATGCATTCCCTGCTTTGGCCTCCTTCTTAGAAGACATCTTGGGGCTCAGTTGCAATGGCAGAGCACCAGCCAATGCCTTGGTTCTTGGATCAGCACAAATGCCTGCGAACACTCTACCAGCTGTACATGTCCCTACATCACCAAATGTGTCCCGGGAGGGTGTGTCTAATACAGTTAGGAGAGTGTGCTCTTTCGCAAACTTGTCTTCTACACATTCTCTTGACTTGAAGGGGTACAAGGTGGTTTTCTCGACCCAGGGACCTTTCCCAATGCTACTGTTAACCTCCATTTCTCCAGCTGTGTTATCCCTAAAGGTAACATCATCTCTCTGTTTTGGAGATGGTTGACCCTTCAAAAACATGTGGTTTCCAAAGCTGCCTGGCCTCAGGTCATAGTCAGCCATCTCCTGGTCCCTCCGGTCCTGGAACACAAACTCTTTTTTGACTCCCGGTGAGTGAGAAGCATTTGGCTTGTTATTCTGCTTGGATTCAATTTCCAAGATGCCACTTTCCAGCTGCATTACACTCCTGATTAGCCTGGCCATTTCATCAGCATTGGTGACTCTTCTATTTTGTTTCTTTCCAGAAGGTTCTTCTTTAGGGCTTAACATTACTTGTGACCTTCCAGGGCCCTTACATTCACTCAGGTTTTTTTCCTGAGAGCATGTAACTGACTGGAATCTTTCATATGTAGACTCTGTCTGTGGAAGCTTAAACTCTTTTGAGTGGCCTTTGGAATAGAGAGCTTTCCCAAGAAGCCCAGATTCATTCTTCGTCTCAGCCTTGTGAGCTAGACTCTCATCTGGGGCCATCATGTTTGGGCTACTTACTCTATGATGTACTGATCTGGACTGCAAAGAAATAGCAGTTTCCCCCAGCATGTCCTTGTCAAGGGCTAAATTGATGGTTTCATAGATGAAATCGGACCTGGCCCCAGAAGGAAACTGTCTGTTCATATCAAAGGCCTGAGTCTGCCTTAGGACTACATCATGATCCTGCTCTTCTTCCTCATCTGCCTCAGACTCACAAATAAGGAGAGGCTTCCTAGACCTAGAACGGCTTGAGCAAACATTGCAGTAGGACTGTACAGTGGCCTTTTCTCCCTCCTTGTGCTCTGAAAGGCTGTGCTCATTTAAAATTCCAACTTGATTTTCAAATTCACATACTCCTGTGCTAGTAGATGAAAGAAAATGTCTGTTCTGAGCAACAAAAAAATAAACTGAATTATGGCTTTCTTCTTCAATATTTCCAGGGCCCTGCCCTCTTTCTCTGCTAACTTCCTTGGTGTTCAGATCAAATGGCCTCCCTGTTGTAACCTGCTGAGATGAGGCAATCTTGGAATTCTGGTTTTGTAATAGCACTGGCCAATTATTCTTCAAATAAATATTTTGGAGAACCTGATGGTCATGACCAAAGCCCCAGGCTTCTCTTGGGGGTGGGGAAGGCACTCTTGATTCTCTGCAAGCCGGGATCTCTAAGGCAGTTTCTGTCAGGGCATCCCGGCTTTTGGTCACATAGAATGTCTCCAAGGGAGGTGGCTTTAAGGAAGACAGGAATGGATTCCAGGTGGCAGAGTGAGGGTACCGCTTTGGACCTGACGCAAATGAAATGCTTGGGTGTCTTCCAACCACTTCCCTGGAGCTCTCCTGATAGTCTACCTTCTCTTCCTGAAGGCATGGGTAGCCACTGGGACTGAACTGCCCCTCCTGGCCTGCACTATTCTCCCTAAGAGAACCCCAGCCCTGGGGCAAGTGGTTTTTAGTGGCTATGGAGACATGACCATGACAAGGGCTCCTCTGGAAAAAGTATTCATCAGAGGAAGTGATCAGTTGAGGTTTCCCACTACTGTGAGAAGACTCTTCCAAGTTGTTCTGCTTGGCTTCACATGCTTCAGTCATAGAGTTTGATATCTTGTTTCCTGCAAAGACTGGTGCATTTGTAATTCCAGAAGTCAATGATTCTACATCAGCTGAGTAAGTTCCACTATGACTCACCTCTTTCTCTCTAGTTATAAAGGAATCTGAAGTCCCTTTTAACTCAGCACTCAAACTGTCCTGTTCTTTCTCTGCTCTCAAACATCTAATTTTGGATAAATGGATAGGAAGGTTGTTGAAATCCAGACTACTTGATACCCCAGAACCAACTGGCAATAGAGTATCTGTTTCTTTGCCAGAAGCTTGGGTCAAGGAGACAGAGTCTTCTTCGAGGGAGGAGAAAGCTGGCCTGGATTCTCTAACAGCCTCCAACACAGGATGGGACAGTTCAAGGAGGTACTTTTGCTGAAGGGCAGCCCAGTCCCTCTCCTGGGCGCTGCCTACATGAGTGAATGAGGCCACAGAGGCAGCCAAAATGCTTGGCACACTGGACTTGTTGGATACTTCAGGGTTGGCCTCCTGGCCTGTGTCAGAGATACCTTTGGTCCGAAAGATGCCAGCAACTCGTGGCTGAAGAAGCCTGTAAGACCCCCAGAGTGACAGCCTAGAAGTATCAGAAGCAGGGATTGCGTACACGCTGCTTACATGGCCGGGCAGCTCAGCACCACCTAGGGGCAGTTTGGAGCTGTAGGGCAGGAGTGTTTCTGCCCCTTGTGGCTTTAGTTCTTCCATATTTTGCCAATGTCCAGGCTTCTTCCATCCACAGGGCTGAGATTCCTGGACCTCAGGACTTGGACATAAAGAACCCACTATTCCTGAGGGGCTGCTGGAATTGATCTTAGAGTCACAGGAAAACCAGGAATCCATGGACAACAGAGGGCTCCCTCTTGAAAGCTGCAGGCCTTGGAGTACATTTGCCTGTTCAGGGGAGCTTGCCTCCATCTCTGACTCCGGTTGCTCACAGCGGGGCTGGGGCGGGGGCCCAAGGTAAAATGAACTGCTCGCTGGCAGGATGGCATCCAGCCTGGCTTCTGTTCCATGGTGGATGGGACCAAGGTTGTACATTGCCTCCTGGTGTGCTGTGGGCAGACTGGAGGTCTGTAGGTGCCAAAAAGTCTCTGTGGGCATCTCATCCGCTGAACTAAAGAAAGGCTCCTCTTGCTGATCTTCCCTCAGTTCCTCCTGGGCATCAAGCAAGCTATCCAGGGAAAAGCTCCTTTGAGTTTGGGTGAATAGTCCACTGTTTGAGGATGCGGTGAAGCCCCTCACAGAGGCTCTCACTCTGACCCTACGGTGGCCATGGCCATTGGGAAGATAACTACTCCTTGGGCTGTCTGGTGGGCTCTCATACCCCTTCTCAGCCAGTGAGTCCTCAGATATTTGGCCATCCTCACTTTCGGAGTTCTCTGGCTCTGGGAGATCCTGTTCTTTCTCCTGGGGGTCCTCTGGCTTTAGCGGTTTCATTAGGGCTTTGGTGTAGACACAAGAGAGAGAATCCACAGAGTAACTGCTATCTGCATCAGATAAATCACCATCTTTCTCTCTTATGTGGTCCACGCTTGGGCTGAAATCTGTGAGTGAGGATGTGGAGTCTGGATCTCCCACAATGTGTTGCCCCTTCAAAGGGCTGCCAGGAAGCAAAAAGGAGGACTTTTTGGCAATGTCTTTGACCATAACCCTCTGCTGCTTTTTGGATGCCCTGGTTGGAGGTGGTGGTTTGGATTCCACCCAGAAAGTCTTGGCTGCCTTTCCATGCCCAGATGCCTGTTTGGGTCCACGGGGACATGAGGAAATGCAACAGGCTCCCTTATAAGTCTTGTGGGTCCCAAGGTTCCCTTCTTTTCGCCACCTTGCTTGTGTGTGGTCAGGGTCTGCTGGTTCCCTACCCCTCCTGGTACAGGTGTAAGGGGTGAGTGCATCTGGCTCATCCCTTGGCTTTAGCTTGTAGGCTGAATGATCCAGAGATGTTAGGCTCTGGGACACCATCCAACAGGGCTGCTTACCCACTCTTTCCATTTCCTGGATGCTGGTAGATTCAGAACTCACAGTGAGGGCGGTGCCTGACGCTGAGGTTCCTTTCCTTGCCAAGGCCCCTTTAGCAATGCAGAGATGCCCCTTGCCTGAGGAATAGAGGGCATTCTTACTGAGGTATCCTGTCCTTGGAGGGTAAGAAGCAGCCTGGGGCAAATATTCTTCTGATGGAATTTTTTCTGATATTTGGTCAGTAGGATCAGGCATAGGAGGTAACACGGTGGAGGGGTCCCGATTCAGGAAAATACTGTGGAGAAAGGAAAGCCCGTTCAGAAAATAAAAGGTCCCTATTTCCTACTCACAGAGGGAATATAAAGTCCCATTTAGTTTGCTCTACAAGAGGTTAACGACTAGGCCAATGTCACTGTCCCCTCTAGCCTTTGAGGTCAGAGAAAAGCTCTACAGGTACAAAAAGCACCTGTGGACTACAGTCTTGGCTTCAAAGAGGCCTAGCTATACTCTGTCACTCAAATTCTTTATCTTATAAAAGGACTGAACCAAATCTGAATCTAATCATGCCTTTAGGGAAAACTTCCATTAATAGGCAATATGAGGAACAGAGGAATAATCTAAATGATACTGCAAGGAATCAAACAGGCAAATCTATGAAGTGGCATATTCTACAGAACTGATCCACTTTTAACAAAGCAATGATATGAAGAAATAAAAATGAAACCAAAAGAATTATAAGGAACTTAAAAGGTCCCATGCAGTATATGAACCCTACTTGTATCTTAATTTGAACAACTGTAAATATTTTTGAGGAAATCAGAGAAATTGGATATGGCCCAGGTTTTAGATTATATTGAATAACTGATCTTAATTTGTTAGGTGAACAATGACAATGTGATTATAAGAAAAGTCCTTGTTTTTTAGAAATCACACGATGTCTACAAGTTGCTTTAAAAATACTTCATCAGGGGCACCTGGGTGGCTCATTGGGTTAAGCCTCAGCTCGGGTCATGATCTCAGGGTCCTGGGATCGAGCCCTGCATCAGGCTCTCTGTTCAGCAAGGAGCCTGCTTCCCTCCCTCTCTCCTTGCCTCTCTGCCTACTTGTGTTCTCTCTCTCTCTCTCTGTGTCAAATAAATAAAATCTTTAGAAAAAATACTTCATCAGAAAAAGAAAGGAAAGGAAATTAATGCAAGCATGGTAAATCTTGCTAATTGCTAAATGTGGGAGACAGGCATACTATCCTCTCAACTTAGTTTATGTTTGAAAAATTTTAATAAAAAGGCAGAAAAAAACCCCACAAAACCTGCCTAGTACTTGCCTAGTACTCTGAAGACCAGAAAGGTGAGCAAACAGAACCAACAGACATGAACTATAAACATACTATGGGCAAGACCCCAGCTGGGCCTGGAGGATATAAAGAAGTAGACACAGTCCCCTGCTCCATCATCACCTTGACCGAATTCAAGGAGTAAAGGAGAAAAAAAAGGAAGATCCCAAATTGGACCCAAGAGTCAGCAAGATAGCCTTCCACTTGCTTACCAGTTGGAAGGTAGGGTCAGGGAGCTTACTTTGGGTGGCAGGACGGGTGGGAGGGAGAAGAAAGAAGCATGTAGGAACCGAGTCTGGTGTGAGGAGACATGAGATGAAGGGGGTGGCAGAACAAACACAAAGAGATGTACGTGGATAGCCAGGGTCTAAAGAGCAGGTGAAAAACGAGGCTGAGATTCTTACTTGGAAGATATCACCAAAGCAGCAAGAGTTGCCACTCAGATTAGGAGAAGGTAAAAGCCTGAGTCTTAGATCTCACCTAAGAGAAAGAAGAGTAGTCAAAAGAGGGAAAAGGTAGGGGGAAAAAAAAAAAAAAAAAGAGGTGGGAAAAGTGGTGGGGAAGAGAGGAGTAGGCAAATCTTTCCATTTCAGACTGAGAAACTGAGGCCCTGGGAAGTAAAGAACACCTCCTGAGCAACAAGGCTGTAAACCTCGGTCAATGATCTCAGGAGACCACTGTTGGCTGTACCTGTGTAGGTGGGGAAAGTACAGGCTGCAGAGCCTTCGGAGGCTCAAAGAACTGCAACCTGTCCGTCTGCTTCCACGTTGAGGCCCTGGTACCATGGCATCAGTGCTGGGTACCCGGTGTGGGGGCTTTTGGGTGCAGTCATCCTGGATCCAGCACAATGCCGTGGGCCGCTCCAGTCCCTTCTGGGCCTCCAGCAGCCTCTGCTTGCTGATGATTCTCTCTAGCTGGAAGGAGGCCTTTCTTCGCCGGATGTCCCGCCGTGCTGCCCGAAGTACTTTCCGGCACCCAAATTGCAGTCGCACCTCCCTCTTCTGGCTTCGGACCAGTGGGGATAGTGGAGTCTCAGGATCTGCCTGAAGCCAAGCACCAGGTGGCACACAGGCCTCGAGTTCTTTCTCTGCCACGTGGTCTTGCTGCTGCTGCAAGCCAGCTAGCCAAGTTTCTTCTCTGAAGAGCCACTCCTGCTCTGGGAACCAAAGACACCTGTGAGAGAAAGTCAGCACCTCCCTCCCTGCCTGTGCAGCCTAGACTCAGACAATTCTGGCTGTGGCTGGACATTAATGGAGGCAAAATGCTGGCCAGGCACCCAGCACTTGAGAGCTACCCAGCCCCCTTACCACAGGGCTAGGGAAGGAAGCCCCCAGGCCTTAGCACATGCTGGCGCAGGCAGCAAAGCATGGATAAATGTGCATGTGAGGAGAGAGCAGGGGGACCATCACTCTGAGGGGCAGTAAGGAAGCTAGCTTCCTTATTCTTGCTTCTAGCCCCTCATAAGAGCCTCTGGTTTCTAAAAGAGGGGAGAGAACACCTAATACCAAAGATTCCATCATATCACAAAGAAAACAAAGGAGAGAATACAGAAGGATGTGGAAGCATGAAAATGAAGAGATGAGAAGGTGAAGCAGACATGGTGAGCAGTGGGCACCTACTGTCTTTAATTTGCCGGCTGATGTGCGCCTGGTCCAACTCCAGATCCTGCTTGGCTCTAATCTGTCCTGCTAGGATTCGCTGCCTCAAATCCCCCACGTAGTGCTGCTGCTGAATCTGGGCCCTGTGGGGCGCCTCTCCAGCCCTCTGTGGCTGGTGGTCCTCGTCACTCTGCTCTTCCAGCACTCTCCTATCACAGAGGGGCCGGGGTTACCCAAGTGAAATGCAAACCCAGTTCAGGACAAACCAGTGGCAGTCTAAGCCTTCCTGAGAGCCCTGAATTCAACAGAGCAGAGAGGGCTTTGAACTTCTGGCAACTTGGGACACACAGGCATGCTGTCACAGGCAGTTCATGATGTCACAGTGCAGGAGGTGAGAATGGTCCTTAGACTAGCATATTCTTAGACTGTGAGTTGACCAGAAACACAGGTTCATTCTGGTTATGGAAAATGACCAGGAAAGTAAAGCAGCTTTAAAAAACACAAACATTTTAATTAAATCAAGAATCTTTGTCCTTTAAAAAAAGAATTAAAAACTTAAAACCTGCTGGAAACAGAGTAGAACAGAAGCTCCAACAAACACTGTGGGAACACAAAGTCTCCTACATGTTCAGAGATTGTGACTCTATCTCCATTTTATGAAACAGAAACCCTCTGTGAGCTGGGAGTAGGAGACAGCCAATACAGAGAAGAGAGAATTTATATGTACACCACACCTGTGTGTGTGGCTGGAGACCCGGAGGAGAGCTGGTCTTCACTCGAGGGCAGTTCTCAGTGAATGAGCCCAAGAATAGGGTTCAAGAGTTTTAGACTTCTATCATGACTTTCAGAGATACACACTGAAATACTTACTGGTGAAACAGTCTGGGATTTATTTAGACCCAGCTGGGGGAGAACAGGGGAGAGTGGAAAGGGAGTGAGTGAGGATATAAATGAAACAAGATTAGCCATGCTTTGATGACTGGTTGTGTATTTGGAATTGTCCAGAATACAAAGTTTGAAAAGAATTCTAGATTGCAGTCATGCTTTATACTGCAGGTTCCTGTGTGGCCATGGATGAGATACAGTCTTCCTCTGAAGACTGACAGCTTCTACCTGTATGGCTTTTCCCTTGGTCACACATGGCCTCTTTTGCAAGGACCTCACAGCAGGGTCTCTCCATCTCTGTCATTTGGGTTTCTAAAGGAGTCAACTGCATGGGCCTTCTGGGTTGTAGAAATAGGGTGTGACTGGAAGGGATTGGGTTGTAGGAGTAGGGGGTGTCGTGGGCTAACAAAAAAGACCCAATCTGCTCTCCTTTCACCAGCCCTTAGCCTTCATTCCAGTCCCAGGATGCCAAGCCTCTTCAAGGCCCACTTAATGACTTGACACTAGATAGTCTGAGCCGTAGTACTCTAGGGGGTTCATTTACCTGGCTTACATTTACTACTTTGTAGAACAGAATGAAATCACAGAGGTGTATCAAAGCAGAGGTCCATAAACAATAGCCTGTGAGCCAAATGTGGTCCACTGCCTGTTTTTGTAAATAAACTGTTACTGGAAAATTCATTCACTTATGTACTATCTAGGCTGCTTGAGTAGCTGCACACAAATTTATGGCCCACAAATACTAAAATACTATCTAGCCCTTTACAGAAAGTTTGCTGCCTCTGTTGTAGAAGAGATTGTGATTTTTTAATACAGCCTTCAGAGGAGAGTGAAGGATAAATGGGGGAGGGGCAGAGTATGGGTAGGAGGTAGCAATCTCTTCCCTGGGAAGGAGGCTATGAGGTGACTCAATCTACAATGGGTCCAAGGACGTGGGATAGGCCCAGATATTGAGTATGCTCTGGGGAAAACTGGTGCTGACTGCTGTGGCCAAAAGGCCAAATACACACACTGGAATGTACAGAAAAGAGGAAAGGCACCCTTTGTCACATGTGAGGCAAAAGACTAGGGACAGCAATTAGGACGAAAACCAGTTAACACCAAACAGTTAGAAAAGGCTGCTGATGGGAAACATTTTGTACATGCATTACTGCTCCAAATTTTGTCTGACCACAGATATGGCTGAATTACAAACATGACCATTAAAGACTCTTAGAAGAACCCAGCTAAAGCTCAGAACATCAGATGCAAAGAGCAGGAAGGGCATCTTTATTTTTAATTCCCAGATGGTATTCACAACTTCCTCCTCTCCCTGTCTCCCAAATCCTCATATTCACAATTTGCTTCTCCAGAGTAGACAACTCCCTCTACCCCTCCCCCAACAGCTAGCCAGTCACCTTCTGCAGACCCAGTGCAGCTTGCTTCCCAGCACCAACAAGACCTGCAAGGGGAAGCTGTTTGGAATGAGCACCAGAGACACAGCACATTCACCCGAGATGCCACACGCCAATAGACTGAAAAACGGCTCCTCAGCTAAGCACATCAGTCAGATGTGCTTTTCCACCCAGAAAACAGGTGGAAAAAAAAAATACCAACCTCATGTTACACATCTGGGTAGATTATTACTGGCGAGTCTTCAGTTACCTGCCAGCCAAGGACCTTTATCAGATGACTGCCCTTCATCTTGGGTGGCTCCAGCATCTCCCTGCTGCTTGCTGGACTCCACCACATCCTCCCGAACCTTCTCTCCCAGCCCTCCCAGCTGCTTCGAGGCCTGACAGCTTCTGCAGCAGTGTGTACTCACTGAGGTGGCAGTGGCAGTAGCAACAGGGTCTCCCAGGCTCTAAGCACTTATCGTCAAGCCCCCCAAATTCCAAAGGGGAAAATGCAACAGTTTTCAAGGACAAACTCCTCTCTGGTCTACATCACTACTGCAAAGGGAAAAAAGAGGCAGGCTGGCCAATCTCCTCTGGCTCTGGAGTTGGCTCCAGCTTTGCAGGCTCTCCATGAGTGCTCCTCAAGAGAGAAAAATGAGGGAAGAAAATTCTAGGACAAAGAGAGGCTTTAGAGCCCACCCCACCGGAAAAGATGAGACTCTCATGGAGACAGTCACGAACCGAGTCTGGGAGCCCAGCTGACAACATACAGTTTTCTCCTCTCTCCTGGGTTCTCTCCACCAGGGCTTGACACACAGATGCTAGCTACTGGAGCTGCGTAGGACCGCAGGCTCCTGGAGCTGGTGCTAAAGACTGGAGGCAGCGAGTGGGAGAGGCCTGAATTCTCCAATCTCTCTCTGTCCTCTCCAAATGAAAGGGTGCATTCTTGGTGTTGCTGAAAGGTCATGTCAGTGCCCATGGGCTATAGAGCTGAAAAGACTTTAAAAAGGCAGTGTTCTCTAGAGTGGATGGGTCAGTTGGGACAAGGTGGGAGGCATGAAAATGAAAGGGAGGCTGTGTACCTGGACAGCTCTACACAGGGGCCTCTAGCCATAGGGCTGGCAGCATCAGGTAGCAGGCAAAGCACTCTGTGTGTACTTGCTCTTTCAAAACCTATCACACAGATCTCTTGGAGACAGATGGTGGTATCCTTACTTAGGGTGAGCCAACAGACTTGGAGACTCAGTAACTTGCCCAGAGCCACAGAGTTTTTATTTCAGAAAATCAGGACATCAGGCTGCCTGGGTGGCTCAGTCAGCTGGGCGACTACCTTCAGCTCAGGTCATGATCCCGGGGTCCTGGGATCAAACCCCATGTCAGGCTCCATGCTCAGCGGGGACCCTGCTTCTCCCTCTCCCTCTGCCTGCTACTCTGCCTGTTTGTGTTCTCTGTCTGTCATATAAATAAGTAAAATTTCTTCAAAAAGAAAGAAAGAAAGAAAGAAATTCAGGATGTGATGCAGCTTTATCCAACTCCAATGCGACTTTTCAATACCACAGCTCGTTAACTTGCAGAGCTGTTCCCTATATACCTGTGAACTCTGGGAAAGACAGAGCTCCAGTGTATCTTCCCAGCAGAAACCTGACCTAAGACAAGGCCTCCTTTCATGACTGTACTCTGACAAAACAAAAGCTCCACCTGCCCCTTAATCCACCTTGGCCTTGATACACTCCAGTTGTGTCACCTCTCCCAGCTTCCCTGTCACCCCACAGAGTCCTCTGTCATACAATACTGGGGCAATCTTGCCTTCAACTCTGCCTCATCCTTTGGTCCTTAGCAGCCCACATGTGAGGACTTGCCTGCTGTTTATGCTCTCTGCATCACAGCACTTCTGCTCCTATGTCTAATGTCCCTCACCACCAAGGTCAGACCCAAGACTGTCGTTAGCTGCCAGCAAATACTCCTGGCCTGAGAACAGAGCAGCTATATCTCTCGAAGGCACCAGGGGAAAGGGCCATCAGAACCCCCCAGAGCTCCATGTTCATGATGCTGGGCAGCCTCCTGATACCAGTGGTCTCACAGACACTGAGTCTCCTGCTGGCATTTTCTATAGAACGTCCCCAGGTCAGAGACTACTTTGACTTACAGGAAAGATACCCTTTTCCCAGTATCTGACTTATGAGACATGTAGATCTGGGAAGGGCATTCTATGTAGAATGGATCAATGACTATGAAGAAGAAAAGTGGTTGCCACCAATCACATAGAAAATTCTGACTCCAAGCTTCCATGGTCACAATGCAGGCGAAGTGGGTTTGAGAGGGTAGAGTCCTGAGATATTTGCACATTGTTCCAGGGGTTTCTGACCCTCTTATGTGTAGTTCGGGACCCTTGGTATTGAGGGAAAAAAAGGATTCTGAGTCCCACACTTCCTTTAAACGCCTAGAGGAAGCCATAGTCCTGGAAGTTGACACATGCTATGAGCTCACAGGCAGTCCAGAATTTAAAGGGGAACACAGGGAGGTAAGTTCAGAAGCAGTTTCAAAGATACGTGTGAACAAGTCACATTCAAATCCTGACCGAAGAAAGCAGCCATAGTAAATATCAAATGATATACTCCTTCCAGTGATGAAGAAAGTTACAATACTGAACAGGAAATGAATGAGGGCCAAGACTGCTTCCTTGCCAAAAACAAGCTAAGCAGCTAGCTCGGTTCCCCTCAGTCACTTGTGCAGGCCTCACTCAGAGCTTGGCTACTACACTCACCTCCCTTATCCAGCTCCATGTTGTAAGAGACCAAGAAGTAAGAACAGTAGGTTCCACAGTGGAAGGAGCACATGTTTCTCACCTTTTCTTCCAAAGCAAAGGGCAGAGACCCAACCGGGAGGCGGTGACATCTCCATCCAAGTCCAACCATTCCAAAGAGCCACTGCCACCGAGAGCCTCTCCGACCTGGGAACAAGGAAGAAAGCGGTGAGGCTGCTGTCACCACCCCCAACTCAAGAGAATGAGACAAAGCTCAACCTTGTCCCTCAAAAAGGAGAAGCAGGGAGGCTGGCAGCCAACTTGAAATCGCAGCACACTCACCTGCCTTCTCTGCCGCAGGACAGCAGCTTCTGCAGGGTGGTTGAATCGGAACTTCTGTGCTTTCCCCAGGGTTATGACTGCTCCTGTGACAGAGACAGGTAAGAATTAACCAACAGCTCACATTCTGAGTGTGTATTACAAGTAGGGAGCCCTTTGGGAAGACAAAATCCTGCCCTCAACAAGTGGATAACTTAGGTCTGAGTCAGTTAGAGTCACTGGATATTGCACAGCATACGTACTGAATTAACAAAATGAAGAGGAAGAGTTCTGCTACTCCAACGGAAAGCAAAATGAGTTCCTGGTGGAATAGTGAGGGAATGCTTAACATTAGATTAACAACAGTAGCAATAGTAATAGAGTAACAATAGTAGTAATAGTAATAATGATAATGAGAATTCACTGGGTGCCAAGAACACTGTGAAGAACATCACATGAATTAGCTCATTCCATCCTCACAATAATCCTCTTACAGCTGTTTTACAGATGAGCAAACTGAGGTTCCAAAACTTTCCCAAAAACACAGTTACAAATTTCATACAGTCCTTCTCCTCCCTGACAGCCTGGAATTCAGGCTTCTTTGTTTATGGGAAGAGGATGGTATTAGGAAACCTTCACATCTCTCAGTGCAGAGGCTGGGTTTCCCGTCTTTAAAGTCTGCTTCCCTGGGCTCTCTGGGTTTGGCCCATGAAAAAGGTGGGAGTCCATCCCTCATCCTGGCATAAATAGAGTTATAAGCAGTTTTACCTTGGGTTAATCGACAGGAGGCAGTGACCTCCCGGCCATTGACTGTGCAGCGGGCCCCCCGGGCAGGTCGCAGAATGACTACCCCACAGGCACTGGTGATAGTGCAGTGGTCTCTCTCAATCCATTGCCCCTGTAGGACTATACAAGAGATGGGGGTCAATGGGGTGGGAGACAACCCAGGGAAACACCCCTTCTATTAAATCAGAATCGACACCTGGAAGATCTTACATTATGGTAAGAGAGGAAGAGCCACCACCTGAAACCACCCAGACCTGGATCCTCCCACCATGTGGGTCTCCTCCTATCATGTCCCTGACCCACAACAACAACACTGAAGCAAAACAGGAACAGCCCCTTGATCTTCAAAGATTCCTCCTCTCAGGTTCCTCTAAAGAGACAGTTCAGGCATGAGTCATGAGTACCTGCCACAGAGTCAGACCCAAATGTTCTATCACTTACCAATGTCCTGCTCCTGGTCTGAGTCAATCCTTCCTATTTTTGTTGTCCCCTCCTAAAGGAAAAAACAAATCTTTTTAAACAAGAATCAAAAGGGACACAGCCTGCCCCCAAAGCAGAGTCCAATTGTTGGAGTGTTATCACTGTCTTCCCATACCACTCTGGCATTTTCCACACCAGTTCTCAACGTTGGTCCAGGCTGTTCTGACTGCTCTGCCCACTCACTGCAGCCCAGGAAGCCTCTTTGAAGGCAGGGGGGGGGGGCGGGTATAAAAAAGCAGCACCAGTTCTTTGCAAAGTCAACAAGTATTGGCAAACTCCCTTCTGTCCCATAGCCTTAGGGAATAGCCATGACCGTTGGTCAGAGATTCTCTAGTCTGAGGAAGTGGGCACACAGGCAGAACTCTCCTCCAGGGACTAAGGTTGGTGTGGTTTAAGTTTAGTCCATTAATCTCAAAGAGGCACATGTTCTATGAAGATGTATGGAAGCACAGGATCTTTACCTTCTTGGTCGACAGATGAAGTTCAACAGACACCAGATTCTAAGAAGGGTAAAACACAAATAGGAGAAAAGCGTATCTAGAATCAAAAAGGACTGGAAGAGTATACGAGAGGAAGGGAAACTGGAGTTAGCATAAAGGAATCACTGGGTTAGTAGAAAACAGGCCTTCTGGCGCGTGGATTATGGCAATTCTTTTAAGAATACATGCCTCTATTTGTGGAAGGCAACAACATGACAAATGCTGAGTTTAGATACATGTTTATCATGTACTGAATAACCAGTCACTATGTCCCAGGCATTGCGCTGAATGCTTTATAGACATCTCTTATTTAATCCTGAAACAACCTAAAATAGTTATTATCCCCCTTTTTATATATGAAGAATCTGAAGCTGATGGGGAAAGTTGCCTATGGAACCCATATACTAAATAGGAGAGCCATGGCTAGAATTGATGTTTCTCTGGGCCTGAGCCCATGTTTGCCTATCCTCACCGCACCACCACCTCCCTGGTAGCTGATGTTTTTGAAGTGACCAGAGAGTTCCCCACTAGGTTTCACCATTAGTAGTCAGAAGTGGGCAGTCCCTTCAGCTCCCCCAAAATAGCTGGTGTAAAGGCAGTTTCCTCGAAGAAATGAACAAGACTCTGACCTTACTGGGCTTGCACATGCAGACAATCAGCGCCCCACCTTTTCTGCTCAGCCACTGAGGACCACACAATCAAATGGACGTTGGCCCCTACAAACACTACGAAACAAAACTGAGGAAAAGGGGTTAAGACCCCTCCTACCAGTTTCTGGTCAGCCCTGATGATGAAATGCATTCCTTACAAAAAGATAAGGTCACAGCCTATCACAACTCCTACATCTACAGGGCAGAAACCATCACAAATCCCAACGGCATTCTCATTTTACAAGGACTTAGTTGATGTCTGTGCTTGCTGCCCCCTCTGCTTATTTATGTAGGAAGAATTAATGGCACAGGGCAGTTATGAGAATGAAGTCCAGGATACCACTAACCTGTGCTCTACCCACCCTTCCCTCTGTCCTCTTCCCACCCAAGGTACTTGGGAAGTACCCAAGGTGACCAAAGGGAAAAGAGCTTCCTGAGCATTGCTAGGGATTAGTTCCATGTCTTTAACCAAGACAGCAATGCAAACACACAGAGGATCTTGAGCAATTACTGCTATACCATTGCCCAAACCAGGATCTAAACAAACAAAAAGAGAGAAACTCGGTACATAAAATGCAGAAATGCCAGGATTAGAACTGGACTGAACCCTCACCCTTCAGGTTCACTGGAAATGCATCAAGGAGGGGTCACCACCACCAGCGCACACAGACTCTGCAATGAAAACCAGCACTCCTACATTCGGAGGAGGCCTGCACCCATCTCTCACCTGATTCAATCTCAGTCCTGTCCTTTAACCCTCTGATGCCACCCTGAGCTCTACCACTTGAATTCTAGTTTCATCTGCTGGCTCCACATCCAACCAATACAGCAGATCAGTTCTACTCAAATAGTAACCATTTTAATCCACCTGGTCTTTTCCTAACCTCCAACTTATCCCCTTGGTTCTGCTTAATAGAAGAATTGATAGCCTTTGGTATTTAGATCTGTTTTTTAGGTAACAGCCACTTCTGCCTGAGGCATTTTCACTGAGCTAATTTACATTCACCATGTTGAAATGAGCTACTTTAATTTTTTGAGAGGCTTGGTCCCTGATATGGACCCTGAGGGCTCATCCTAAAATGAGCTCTCTTAACATCTCACTACCAGATATACTACAGCGTTAGGAGCCTGAGTTCTCCAGGGGTAAGAGCAGCATTATGTATCTCCCATAAACTCTGTTCCTTTCAATTGGCAGCTGGGAGCAATTCGGAGAATGAAGATTCGATTTGCAGTGAGCATAGGGATTTTGGCCACATAAAGTATGTTCTGCCAACCACAGGGATTGTCCTTCTACGGAGACACAAACATTTTGATAAGGACAGGATATGATGTACCTACCACTGGGGACTGACTCTCAAAATGCTTCATTTAGAAATGGTGACCTGCCTCTCTGTGACAAAGAACCAGGTGATCCAGGCCTTGGAAAGCAGGAGCTTTCTCCCCTTGTTCCAAATGGCTGGTGGTGTGCCCTCCCTCACCGTGCTGGCCCACCAGCTCTTTGGGCTCTCCCTCATGCTTTCTTTAAGCTTTCTGCATCTACTTTCATTCTCCTCTCTTCTTTCCCTGGTAAACCTAGTAACGGAGAAGCAGGAGGTACACTTTTTGTTGACTTGAGAGTTGAGAAGTGGGGAGGTGTTAGAAGGAAACTGTTTTAGATCTTGATTCCCCCTGTAGCCTCTGAAAGCTGTCTGTGAGCAGAGCTTTGGAGTGCCCATGGGATTTCGAGGTTAGGATTTCACTTCCATTCCTGCACTCTTGTGCTTCGGGAAGCCAGAAAAGGAATATAAGCAGCATCATTCTTACTTTAAAATGAGGAGATTAAATCACAGAGAATGAAAGTAAGTTATATAACAGCAGCAGTGGCAGCCACAGAAAAACAAATAATTATTCTGATTTCCAGTCTTCTGCTCTAATTATACAAAAGCAAATGAATCATAATTGGTTGGCTAGCCCAGTTTCCTGAGGGCAAACCTGAAGGCAGCTTTGTGGCAACTGGCTCAATTCACAGATGTGTAGCTGCTGCCCTTGACTTCTCCCTTTTTGACCTCTGGGACCGGTGGCTCAGGAAAAGAGGGAATGCACCAGCCTGCTCACCTTAAGGTGATAGAGCACAACACCTGTGCTGAGTACGTCGTCTTCCAAGGCCATTAGATGGGGCAGGCTGGAGTCAATGACCACACCAGCCCTCCTCCTGTTGATGTCCACTCTGTAATGCTCCATGAGGGCCTTCCACTCGTTCCACTTCTGGGTCCAGTCTTTAGTCAGCTGGTCTATCTGCAGAGATGGAGGAGGTGGTTTTAGACACCACCCCGCCCATGGAGCAGACTTAAGGTCAGAAACCATCCTGACTTGATTCCTCGGGGCATTCCTTCCTCACTTTTCCTCACTGTTACAATTCAAAGCTCCACAGAGGCCATTGCACCTCCTCTGTGAGCTGTTTTCTAACATTTCTCCAATATGCAAGTATTACTTTTATAAATAGAAACTCCCTCAGTAAATGTTATTTTTAAAGTTTTCTGCAACAAGCATGTATTGTTTCTATAACTTGACAAAAATGCCATAATTTTTTTTTATTAATTGAGATGTTAGTTATATGTTTATAATTTCCCTTTCCCTATTCCTCTTCTGTGTGATTCATACTGTGAGATCAAGTTCTACATCAGGCTCCATAGTGGGTGTGGAGCCTGCTTAAGAGTCTCTCTCTCCGGGCGCCTGGGTGGCTCAGTGGGTTAAGCTGCTGCCTTCGGCTCAGGTCATGATCTCAGGGTCCTGGGATCGAGTCCCGCATAGGGCTCTCTGCTCAGCAGGGAGCCTGCTTCCTCCTCTCTCTCTCTGCCTGCCTCTCTGCCTACTTGTGATCTCTCTCTGTCAAATACATAAATAAAATCTTTAAAAAAAAAAAAAAAGATTTAATAAAAAAAAAAAAGAGTCTCTCTCTCCCTCTGCTTCTATCCACTCCCTTAAAAAAATAGATGATAGAGATAGATAGACAGATAGATAGGTAGATATATACAGCAAATTACAGGCCTTAAGATAAGGCCACCTGGGGAACATGAATGAACAATGTTGAACATAAGGTGCTTTTCTCTTCTTTTGGTGGAAATGGTGGAAATGGATGCCCAGGCAGGAGAGTTATCCTGGGAATGGAAGAACTGAGGAAGCAAGAAAAGGACCTGAAAGACTAAGTACTTCTCTCGTAAAAGGGATACTTGAGAAAAAACAAAGTATGTCAAGTTTAGGTACAAGTGTTTTACATACCTCAGAAATGTTATTTTTAATGTTATACTCACTGAGTTGAAGTTTGCAAAGAATGAGACTACAGGGTACCCATGAAGGGCTGAGTTGGATGAAGACCTGGCAGAGGTGAGCAGCAACACACTCTGGCTTACAGTTTAGCCTGCCTGCTCAGCTACCTGGAGGTACCACTGAACACACCTCCCCTTCTGGCTGGCTTTCATCACCTACCTCCCTTACTGCCTAAGGTCAAAGGCCAGCAAGTGGCAGATTCAAACCCAGATCTGCCAGAATGTATAATGTAAAACTGCTAATGAGCTTGGAATGATTTTGACTCTTTACTTCATCTTTTATGTATACAGGAGTGATATTTTCCTTTTTCTTTTTTTTTTAATTTATTTTTTCAGTGTTCCAAGATTCATTGTTTATGTACCACACTCAGTGCTCCATACAATACATGCCCTCCTTAATGCCCATCACCAGGTTCCTCCATCCCCCCCAACCCCCTCCCTTCCAAAACCCTGTTTGTTTTTTCTGAACCAAAAATCAGAATGTATATTTAAGCATTGAATTTTTGAGAAATGTCTGGATATGTGATGTAGTCCTAACATTTAGTTTGGGTAACAAAATACTGACATAGCCAGGATACTTTATAATGTATAATGATGGTGCAATAGAATACTGGGAATTGGGACATTTGGGTTGTGGTATCTAAATGTATCCTGTCACCAAATAATGCCTGCCACTTCTTCCTTATAAGTGCCTCCAGAAATCACCATTTAATCTAACCTTCCTATATGTCTTGTCCTCACCTTCATGGAGTCACAAAATTAGTCTCTTTCCTAGTTGATCTCTGTGCTTCCAATTCATCCTACACACAACTGTCATATTAATTTCCCAAGATATACCTTTATTATGTCACTAACCTGGTTCAAGAAGCCATGATTAATACTGTGAATGTCAAGTTCAAACCTCCTAAACTGGCCCTAACCTCACCTCTACCACTCTCTGCCATGAATATATATTCTCATCCACTCGGTCTTCCTCACACTGTGGGCTTCCACATGGCTGCCCACATCAGTTCATTCTTTCAGTTCCATGGTCTTGCTAAGATTATCCCACCTTCATCCCAAATGCCTAACCCTTTCTTCCTATCTAACACACTCTACCAATCTTTCAAGATCTAGTTCAAGTTCTCTAGCCTTCAGCCACATCACTGTGATGCTGGTCCTGAAAATTCCAAGCCATAATGATTTCTTCCTTCCTTAAGCTCTTTTTATATAACACATGTAGTTCATTACATTTAACCATTCTCTAAATGTGTTTCCAAATAGAGTGCAAGCCACCTGTAGGAAGGAACTTCTTTTTCTCTCTTGAAGCATCATGCTGAACACCTATTTGGTGCTCAGTGAACACATGTCAGTCAGTTCATTTACTGACTGGAAAATAATTTTTTTCCTAGGCTACTGTCCCTATCCAAAGGAAGTTATCATGAACCCCTAAGAGAACAAAACAAAGAAAGCCAGTTACCAGCCCCTAAGGTAAACTCATTCTCCACTCAAAGCTCAGTGAATACCAAAACTATCTCTAAATTAGATAGAACCTCTCTGTCCTCACAAGGGAGCAGCCATGACTCAGGAATAATGGAGGGAAAGGAGATCTACTACCAAGGTGATGCAAAGCATAATTCAGTCCATCCAATTCACCCACCTTCAATTCATTCTGGAGAACCAACTCCTTCAGATTCTCATCCTTTTCCTCATTCGATGGACAGTAGTTTCTCTGCATAAAGAGAGAGATGTGCGATGTGGGTCTCATCCTTATTCTTATGAAGGAAGATAGGGGTAGATAAAGACTTTATCATTAAAATCAGAAACAAATCAGAAACTAAAATACTGGGGATCAGTATTTGAAAAAAAATTCAAAGAAATTTTTCTGGAGGGCTCCATTCCCTGAATCCACCTACACACAGAAGGAGGGCCATTTAGGCAAATGCCCTTTGGAAAACAAAGATGATATAGTGGGGATGCCCACCCCATCTGAAACTACTCAGGTAATCAGAGTCATCCATGTCTTGTCTTTGTTCCTGCCTCTGTTCTACAAGTGTACCTTAATTGAAAACATGGAATGCAGCAAGGCTCAGATTTTATGCAGAAGAAAAGCAGGTTTGGGGGAACAGAAAAGTTCTAAGTGCCAGAATACCAGTTCGAAGCTCAGCAGCATGGCTTTGAGTCTTCCAATCTCCTCCCTGAGTTCTCTGATCAGTTTTATATTTGCATCCTGAAACACAAAGAACTTGGTTTCACAAAGACTGATATCAGGCCCCCAAAAGCTCTAAGATGCTACACAGAAATAGTTTGGAAAAAGTGGTTTATTACTTTGGAGTAACTTCTGAGGCAGTCTTCTCAAAGTATGGTCCCAGAACCACATCACCTCCACCTACGAACTTGTTAGAAATGCAAATTCTGCACCCGCAATGTACTTAACCAGAAAATCTTGAGGGCTCGGGCCCATCTGTGGTGTAACCAACCCTCCAGGAGGTGAGCAGGAGGGTGACAGGTAACACCAGTGCCAGCGCACGTGTGGGTAGTAGATGTTCATCTTCCTGCAGTGCAACCACATTTAGTACCTACCTAATCACATGGCCCTTTAAAACAGTCCACAGACAGGCTATATAGGCTTGGCCACCAGTTTGTGATCCCTTCCCTGAAACTCTTTGCTGAAATTGCAAAGCACATAAGGAATTTTTTAAAGTTTCTCACTATTACTCAACTTTTCAAAATGAGTAAGTTCCTTATATGCCCCTTTTAGACTGAAACAGAGAACTCACTGCAGTTTGCACAGAAATAAATAAAATACAACCATGCATCCATGTAAACTCAAAATAAAAGCAGAAAACACAAAAAATTTTAAGTGATCTCCCTTAGGGTGGCAGTGGTACACCAGAGATCTTAAAAGGAATGGTCTCAAAGAAATATCTAAAATAATTTTAAAAGGTAACTGAATGAAGTCAGTAGAGATATGAGAGAAGGGTATGACACCGAAAGAAAGAATTCCACTCTGTCTTCATTTGGCAAGGTCAGGCAAGTTGGGGTGAGGGTGAAGTGAGAGAAAAAAAAGAAAGAAAGAAGGAAGACAAGAGGAGGGAAGGAAGGGAGGAAGGAAAGAAAAGAGAAAGAGAGAGAGAGGAAGGAAGGAAGAAATTAATTTTAAAAATGGGAGACTAAAAGAAGTTAGCGTAAATGATACCAGACCAAGACTTCAAATGAAGGTCTCACCTCATTTACCCGTGGCTTGTTGATGATGTGTTTGGCATTGGATGCATATCTCAGGGTGCTCATGGTCTCACTGTAGCAAGTGTGTGCAGGAGACACAGCTGAGGTAGAAGGAGAAAGTTAGAAACCACGCCAAGCCCTTCCAACCCAGCCTGTAACCACATGCCTTACTGCTACCGTCCATGCTATATCATGAGACCCTTAATGAAAGGGGTGGTCACAGCCCTTTCTCTGAGGCAGAGTACTAGTCCCAACAAGATCTAGCATCCCACTCACTAGCAACCATGATAGTTTTGGAGTTGCCCCCAAGACTGTCCTTCAGCAGCCAGGTCAACACGGAGTCCCGGTACGGGATGTAAGACTGCCTCCGGGAGGACCCCACTCCACTGCTGGTCCCAGACAGAGAGCTAGGAATCCCACTGTCACCACCATCACTGGCTGCACTGTTGAGGCTCTGGCAGCTGCTGAATGCTTGAGAATTCTGGGCTTTAAAGACAACAAAATAATAAAAGTGGAAGAAGAAAGGAATTATGAAACACGTGCATTAAAACAATGGCCGAAGAACACAAATGTAAGTATCACACTTTGTAATCCCTCTCTGCATGACAGAATAGTACAAATTTCAATCCTGAATTAGCCTTTGGACTCAGAACACAGACTGTGACCCACATGATTTTTCAGTCTTCCTTCTTCTTGAAATGAGAGGGTTGGGATGATGACCACACAGGGGTCTCAAGTGCAGACAAAAGAATATCCATTTTTATGGCCTCAGTCAGGAGGTAACTTTATAAAAAGAACCTTGTAAATGTCTACCCCCATTTTCATAAAATGAAAATATGTGAGCTATTTTCCAGAGTCTCCCTCCCACTCTGATAATCATCTATCAGCAAAATACCTAAGGTGGAGATGACAATTCCCAGAGTCACAAGAGACTTGTTGATATTGGCTCCTTCAGTAATGCGGTCCTTACAGTAACTGGGATCTGCTCTTTCACTGAAACAGTCAATGCAAAAAAAATAAAAGCAAAGAAGACACTGTCCTTGAAATGCTGTTGAAAGACACTATCCATTATGCTATACATTATATTAAAAGCCCACATGATAAATACTTTTTAGAATTCACTACCAGGAAAAGTATTACCATCTTGTAATAAACTGGCATTTCCTCCACTTCTTGGGCAATGGAAATCAAATAGTTCATTATCTTTTTTTAATTTTGGATGCCAGAGCACTTTTAGCTAACTGTAATGCTCATTTATAGTAATGATATTAGCATCAATATACCCAACCTTTGTTTTAATTTCACCTATTAATGGCCTTATGGTATCTGTGTCATTATCTGTCAACTGTCTTAAATTCCTTTTTTAAGTCAATGGGAAATATTAAAAAGTCATACTTCCAGGAGTCTGACACAGTTTCTTCCAGACAGCCCTTCATTTTTTCCCTCCAAAATGCCAGAGTTGCAGCTGACAGAGACAATACTTCATTTTTAAGGGAATGATGTACCGTATTAATAATTTAGTAGTTTTAAAATAAGAAAATTTGCTCTATCTCATCTCACACTTTTTTTGTGACATCTCCAAGACTTTCTTCTTTCTGGATATACATGTGACTACAATTTATGCTTTCTTCTAATACTTAGAAGATCATATCTTCTCCTCAATGAAACAGTATTTTAAAAGCTTTCTTTCTTTTTTTTTTTTCCAGTAACATACCGGCACACAATCAATATTAAGACAGAGAAAAAAAAGTGTATTAACTCAGTTACTTCCATTTAGAGCAGTGTTTTTTGATCTTGGCTATACACTGGAATCACCTGGGGAGCTTCAAAAATTACTGATCTCTGCACTGCCTCTGACCTCACTAATGACACAAGTTATTTGATCAGAGGTGAAACTAAGGCAGAGAATTTTTAAAGGCCCAGGTGATTTTAAGAGGCAGCTAAGATTTAGAACCCTTGATATAGATTTTTTAGCCCCTGGAAAACTATAATTTCTTAAAATAGCATTAAAAATTTTTTCTTTTGTCATTTTCTCAGGATGATTGAAATATGAAAAAGGATGGAACAAGTTTATTCCTTGTAAAACGGGCAAGAACAAGGTCATTGCCAAGGGATTAATTCCCCTTGGCTTTGAAATCCTAATTACCTGCCGGCTAGGTCCACAAGGTTGATCTTGCTAGCAATTTCAGAGGGGAGGTTGTTCTCCAGGATTGCCTAAGGGAGAAAACACATTTAAAGTTTTTCATTTGGAAGACAGTGTTTTGGGTCCCCCCCCCCCTTAGAAGCCCTCCTAAACAAGGTGATATTCTGGACTTTTAGCCAAATCACTCAAGAAATCTGTATTTGAATGTGCCCTGAACCAGATGAGCTCTCAAAGTCTGATAACTCAATGAGTAAGCCCTGAGTTATTTCATTAAAAATATGAGCAGGACTTCCACACAGTAAATCCCCACAAAGTCTTATGAGCACAATTTTCAGAGGTACCAGAAATTTTAATGCGATTTAGCAGGTAAATGCTCAACTCCCCTCTTGGGGGCTGACTCTCATCAGTAGAGATCCACCCTCTCAGGGTTTGCCTCTCCTTAACTGGAGTCACAGCATGTTAACTCACCAGGGCAAGCACTCTACCTATGCTCTCTACTCAGGGGCACCCAGCCCTCAAGAGCAAAACTATTTTTCCTTTTTTTAAAAGAAATTAAGTGTGGGGTTTTGTTGTTCCATTTTATTGTGCATCCATCACCAAAATCCAGTTTTAAAACATTTCCAACAATCCCCTAAATTCCCTCAAGTCAGTTTGCAATCAAGCTCCACTCCCATCCCTATGCCTAGGCAACCACTCATCAACTTTCTATATAAAATGTGTCTTCTCAGGATATCTCATACAAATGGAATTACACAAGGTCTAGCTTCTTTCACTACTTAATTATTTTGAGATTTATCCACAGTGTCGCGTGTATCAAGAATTCACTCCTTTTTTAACACTGAATTGTATTCCACTGTATGAATATACCAGGTTTATTTATCCATTCACCTCTTCATGGACATTTGGGTTATTTCCAGCTTTGAGCAATTACAAATAAAGCTGCCATGGATATTTGAGTACAAGTCTCTATATGGACATACCATTTCTTTTCTCTTGGGGAAAAATAGCTAGGTGTGGTTTTAGATTATAAGGTAGATATATGTTTAAATTATTAAATTCTCTTCCCAAGTTGTATCACTTTACATTCCAACTGGTAATATAGTGGATGAGAAATCCAGCTCCTACATGTCAGGTCACGAATTAGTATAATCCTCTTTTCAATTCTAGCTGTTTTAAAAAGCAGATAGTGGCATCTCATTTAATTTGCACTCCCTTAATGTTTAGTGATTTATGCATCTTTTCAAGTGCTTAATTGCCATCTGTATATTTTCTTTACTTAAGTGTTGATTTAAAACTTTTGTCCACTGTTTTGAGTTGCTTTCTTACTATTGATATAGTTCTATATATATTGTGGATACAATTCCTTTATCAGATGTTTTACATATACATTTTCCCTATCTGTGATTTTTCTTTTTGTTCTCTTAATAACGTCTTTCAAATAAAAGTTTTAAATTTGGATCAATGGTAAATTTCAATTTGTTCTTTTGTTCAGTTTGTATTTTTAGTGCCACATCAGAAAAACCTTTGCCTAATCCAATATCACAAAGATTCTCCCAAGTTATCTTCAAGTTTAATAGTTTCAGGCCTTACATTTATGTCTATGATCTAGTTGGGAGTTAATTTTTAGATAATGTCAAGGTATGGATCAAAGTTGTTCTATTTGGGGAAGGGGTTTGTTTTTACTTTTAACATATGGATATCCACTTATCCTACCAGCATTTGTTGAAAAGATTACATTTTGCACTGAATTGCCTTTGCAAGTTTGTGAAAAATACTTGCCTGTATACATATGGGTTTATTTTGGACTCTCTTCAGTTCTGTGGATCTATTTGCCTATCTTAACGTTAATGTCACACTATTTTGATTAGCCTTTTATTTTTGCCTTAAAAATCATTATATTAGGAGCACCTGGGTGCCTCAGTGGGTTAAGCCTCTGCCTTTGGCTCAGGCCATGGTCTCAGGGTCCTGGGATCAAGCCCTGCATCGGGTTCTCTGTTCAGCAGGGAGCCTGTTTCCACCCATCCCTTTGTCTGCCTCTCTGCCTACTTGTGATCTCGTGCTCTCTCTCTCTCTCTCTCTGTCAAATAAATAAGTAAATAAATCTTAAATAATAATAATAATAACTTAATTCCTATAAATATAGAAAGTTTACTGCAATATATCTTCTTTTCATCTTCACTTCTTTGTGCTTAGTGTATTATGTATGACAATGTATATATATATGATATATGTAACACAGCATTATAATTATTCTTTTTTTTAAAGATTTTATTTATTTACTTGAGAGACAGTGAGAGAGAGCATGAGAGGGAAGAAGGTCGGAGGGAGAAGCAGACTCTCAGTGGAGCTGGGAGCCTGATGTGGGACTTGATCCCAGGACTCTGTGATCATGACCCAAGCCAAAGGTAGTTGCCCAACCAACTGAGGCACCCAGGCACCCTATAATTATTCTTTTATACAATCTTATTTTTTAATAACATTGGAAGAAAAATAAGGAAGAATATATTTATGTAGCTTTTTATATTAACCCACATATTTCCTATTCTTAGCACTTTTCATTCCTTCCTGTAGACTTAAGTTACTGATACTGCTTTCTCTCAACCTGAAAGATTTCATTTGATTTTCTCACAAGTTACACTTGCAAGCAATGAATTTTTTCTTCTTATTATTTTTTTAAATCTAGGAATGTTCTTATTTCATCTTCATTTGGTAAAGTTAGTTTTGCTGCATATACAATTCTTGGTTGACAGTTTTATTTCCTTTCAGCACTCTGTCTTCTGGGGTTCAATGACCATTAATCATGTAACTGTTTTCTTATATATCATAAGTCATTTTTCTCTAGCTATATTCAAGATTTTCTTTTTGTCTTTCAACAACTGACTGTGATATATCCAGGTATGGATCTTTTTATGTTTATTTTACCTGGAGTTCTTAAAATACTTGTATCTGTACACTAATGATTTTTAACAACTCTGGAATTTTTTTGGCCACTATTTTTCGAATTTTTCTTATGTCTATTTTCTCTTCTCTTTCTGGGATCCCCATTACATTTATGTTAACACAACTGCTGTATGTTAACAGGTCTGTAAGGCTCTGTAAAAAAAATTTTTTGAAGATTTTTATTCACTTGACAAGAGACAGAGAGAAAGGGAACACAAGCAGGGAGAGTGAGAGAGGGAGAGGGACAAGCAGATTCCCTGCCAAGCAAGGAGCCAGACGTGGGACTCGATCCCAGGACTCTGGGATCATGACCTGAGCCGAAGGCTGATGTTTAACAACTGAGCCACCCAGGCACTCAACTCTACATTTTTCTTTAGTCTTTTTACTCTCTCTTCTTCAAACTGAATGATTTATTTACTTATTTTTAAAGATCTATCTATCTATCTATCTATCTTAGGAGAGAGAGAGCACAAGCAGGGGGAGTGGCAGGTAGAGCAGGCTGAGGGAAAAGCACACTCCCTGCTGAGCAAGAAGCCCGATACAAGACTTCATCCTAGGCATTCGTTTAACCAACTGAGCCACTAAGGTGTCCTCAAATTGGATGATTTCTATTTGTCTATATTCAAGTTAGGTAGTTCTTCTGCCATTCTCCTATCTGCTCAAGTCCCACTACTTTTTTGTTTCAGTTATTGTACACTTCAATTCCAGGACCCCAACCCTATTTTATCTAACAATTTCTATGATTTTATTGAAATTCTGTTGAGTCACTGGCATTGCTTTTTCCTTTAATTCATTAAATATGGTTTCCTTCAGCTCCTTGAACATATTTAATCAGTTGCTTTGAAGACTTTGTATGCTAAATCAAACATCTGGAGCACTTAGAATCAGTTTCTACTGACTGTTTCCCCTCCCTTTATGACACTGGTTGCATTTTCTTATTTCCTTTTGCACGTCTAATAATTTTTGGTTGAAAACTAGACCTTTTAGATAAGATATTGTAACAACTCTGAATTCTGAATTTTTCCATCTTGAGGGTCGTAGTGGTTGTTGTTTGGTTTCTCTGGTAACTTCCCTGGGCTAAAAATTTCTAAATTCTGCTTCTCGAGCAATATATAGCCAAAGAGGTCTCTGTTTAGGTTTTTTCCTTTGTTTTTAATTCTAAGCTTGGGCTTTGGGGGGCCACCCTCTGTCTGCATAGGTGAGTGTATGACCAGCAAAAGACTGGTCAGAAGTTATAATCAAACACCTTGAGACAATAAGATCTCTATTCTTTTTTGGTGGATCTATGTGCGGGCTGGAGAATGCATCAAAAATTCAGTTCTAGGTTTAAGTTCTGCTCAGTATAGGATATGTGAAGATCTTATCAAGCCCACTATGGCTGCATCATTTTCCAGAACTCTCTATTAAATCCCCAGTTAATCTGCCAGTTCATTTCTTTCCTGAAACAGACTAACAATCCCAAACTAATGGAGTCACTGACTTCCTTGTGAGCTTGCCACCAAGACCACCATTCTGACAATGGTCCAAATCAAGTGAACTCCTCTAGCAGTGGTAGCAACAAAGTTGCTGGTTTTCACTGCCTTCCATTCTCTGATTGAACTACCTCACTTACAGAGACAGGTAGGGATGGGAACAGCCCAAGGCAATACACCACAGATTTGCACTATTCTTACCTGTAATTCAGTAGTTTTCTTGAATAAATGTCTTGGTTTATTATATGACTCTGGTCTATTTTTAGAGCAGAGAAGTAATTACTTTGACATTTTGTCCAGGTTTACAGTTTGGTGGGGGGGGGGATTTGTTGATCTACTTATTCCTAGTAAAAGTAAATCTACATTTTAAGAGAAGTAAATCGTCATAACAGAAGTAAATCTTCTATATTTTTATTTTAATGCTTATTTTCATTTCAATCTTACTTCTTGTTATAATGCTCATACTGATCACATAGATATAAAAGTACATTAAAATGTTATAAGTAAAATATAAGTTGAAGATATTTTGATTAGTCTTTATGAAACTGCCTCTACCCCTTCTGGTTTAGAGCTTAGTAGATTATATGTAGGTCCTCTTTATAACATTAGGTCAAAGTAGAGGGTCTGTAAATGGAAAGTTAGGAAGAAAGGAAAAGAAATAAGAACACAAGAAAGCAGTCAAAAGGGACAAGGAAAGGAAGAAATCTAAGCAAATAAAGGAGTAACCAACCTGTGTATAGTAGATAGTGAAGATGGCATGGGATCTGCTGCTGGCCTCGTGAACATGAGTAGCTGCTGTGATTCTATGTACATAAAGGAAAACAATTAGGATAAGTATTGTATATCCATAGCGGATCTTTAATGGGGAAAAAAAGAAATGTTAGTGCCAAGGTTCACAGGTGAGAATCATAAAACACCCATATTTAGTCCAGTTTAGTTAGGAGAGTGATCCAAAGATGGCAGAAGCATCATTCTAGGTACTGATATCTGAGAATAAAATGCAGTGTAGCTTCATATTAAACCACGTTAGAACACATTTTAAGCAATAGAAGCAAAAATCAGTGTTGAAAAAGGGGAATACTAGAGTGTCATCAACATGGAAGAATACCCCTAAAACAGACCCAGTTAAGTAGGACAAATGGAGGTAGAAAGCTTGCTGGAGAAGCATCAAAGAGAAAGTAAAATGTGAGTAAACACTAAATATTAGTCTTACAGTGTCAGAAAGGAATTTGAAATGAGATCTTCAATTATGTCAATGTCATACTTAAGCCAGGTGAAATTCAAAGTCTTCTTCAGAAATTCATTGCAATATTAATCATATTAATCCTTAAAGTCAGAAAAGCCTTCCCTTAATCTAAATCTAAGTCAATCATATTTCAGCTTAAGATCATGTCATGGACCTCTGTCCTCAGAGGAGCTGGAGAATTTAAGAAGAGTCAAACTCCAAAGTCAGGTCTCAAGGATAGAGAAGGTGAAGCCTGACACTTCAAGATCAAGGAACCCAGGGTATCCTGAAGACCAGAGGCAAGTGCCTCCAGGATAGTTCTATGAAACCCAAGGAGTGGAATGTTAAATTTAAAGGTCTTTCTTTACAGTCAATTAACTTGGACTTGCTACTAATAGGGTAAAAAGAAGACTAAATCCCAACGTTTTTTCCAGGTAAAAAAGGCTATTCTTTCAGGCATATACTAATAACAGTCTGGGTATTTCCTAGTAACTAAAAATATGCAATATTATCACAATTAACAATAGTTTATAGGAAAGTTTACAGTGCTTATTCATTGCAGATTCAAAACAGTCTTTCGGGGGTAGCATTTACAAGTATGCAAAACTAGAAGAAAAACAATTCTCTGAAACACTTTAAACTATATTGGATCTTATTTCTATCAAGCCTTCAGAGAGGACAATGCAGGCAAGAACATTTTCTTCAGTCAAAAAGTTATGTATTATAAGACAAAGCACAGAGTAACTCTGGGCTTACTGCCCAATATTATTATATCCAGAACAAACTCCACCTCGTGAGAAATGCACAAAATCTCAGCCACTGCCCCTTATCCTGAGTACATTACTGTTCTGAGAAAGGCCTCCTGATTGTGAATGTGGGGAAGCTGCAAGGAGAAGTATAATCATATACTTGAAAGGGGGATGAGCACACAGGAAAGAAGAGTAAGACTGAAAGAAGGACAGCAACAAATAAACCTGTTACCTGTTTGCTATTCCCTCCTCCAAGAGTTGAATTACTTGCTTATAGTTGGTAACTACATGTTGAGATAAACCTATCAGATTTGTGAGGGAGGAAAAAAGAAAATAAAATTTTTGGTAAAGTTTAACTTCTTGTTGGCCATTAACTTTATCCTAATTTATATAATATGATAGACAAGGATGAGAGAACTTGACTAAATTCTTTAAGATGGTAAATTATCTTTTTATTTACTTATTTTTTAATGGGAAGCCTACTGTCAAGCATTATGATAGGCTCTGGAAACACAAGTCTCTGCTCTCATAGAAAATGTAGTCCAGAATTCATATAGTGGTTATGCTAATAACAACAAAAAAAAGGTAATTCCTTACAATTGAGCTGTATAGGGTATAAGAAAAGTTCTTATATTATCTCACTTGGCCCTCACCAAATTGCTAAGGTAAACAGATACTATGTGTCCCACAAGATGGCAGACTCGATTTGACATACAAAACATACAGTATACATGTCTCTACCCAAATGCAGTTTACAATCATGAGAATTTATACTACACAACATAATATGGCCAAATGCCACAGGAGTAAAAGAGATAATAAATGGTAAGGAGATCAGAGGAGTGGCCAGGGCAGGCTTCATGGAGGGAGTGAGACTTGAATTCAGTCACTGAAGAATGGGTCAGCTTCAGATAGGTGAAAAGGAGCTTAAGGACATGAAAGTAAGTCTTTATGGGTAGTTACTGACCAGGTCAAAAAGTGCCTTCACAACTGAATCAGAGATATAGGGACAGACTAACTTTGGTGGCTCGATTGGTAAATATAATAATGCTAGAAATTAACAAAGCAATTTCAACATTGACTAGATTTCTTTATATTAAGAAATTATTGTTAAAACCACAATGAGGTATCACCTCATACCTGTCAGAATAGCTAAAATAAAAAACACAAGAAACAACAAATGTTGGTGAGAATGCAGTGAAAAGGAAGCCCTTATGCACTATTGGTGGGAACGGAAACTGGTGCAGACACTGTGGAAAACAGTATGGAGATTCCTTTAAAAATTAGAAAACAGGGGCGCCTGGGTGGCTCAGTGGGTTAAAGCCTCTGCCTTCAGCTCAGGTCATGATCTCAGGGTCCTGGGATCGAGCCCCGCATTGGGCTCTCTGCTCAGCGGGGAGCCTATTTCCTTCTCTCTCTCTGCCTGCCTCTCTGCCTGCTTGTGATCTCTCTCTGTCAAATAAATAAATAAAATTTAAAAATAAATAAAAATTAAAAAATAAATAAATATTAGAAAACAGAACTACCATATGGTCCAGTATTTCCACTATTTACCCAAAGAATAGGAAAACTCTAATTTGAAAAGATATATGCACCCTTATGTTTATAGCAGCATTATTCACAATAGCCAAAATACGGAAGCAGCCCAGTGCCCATCAATAGATGACAAGATAAAGAAAGTGTGGGATATATATACAATTGAATGTTATTCAGCCATCAAAAAGAACGAAATCTTGCCATTTGCAGTGACATGGATGGAACTAGAGGATATTATGTTAAGTGAAGTCAGTCAGAGAAAGACAAATACTATATGATTTCAATCACATATGGAGTTTAAGAAACAGAACAAATGAACATGGGGAAGGGGAGGAAAAATAAAATAAGATAAAAACGGAGGGAGACAAATCATAAATGACTCTTAACTATAGGAAACAAACTGAGGGTTGCTGGAGCGGAAGTAGGTGGAGTAATGGGGTAATTGGGTGATGGGCATTAAAGAGGGCACTTGATGTAATGAGCACTGGGTGTTATATGCAACTGATAGATGACTAAATTCTACCCCTGAAACTTTTTTAATTTTAAAAAAGATTTTATTTATTTATTTGACAGAGAGAAATCACAAGTAGACAGAGAGGTAGGCAGAGAGGCAGGCAGAGAGAGAGGGGGAAGGAGGCTACCCGCTGAGCAGAGAGCCCAATGCGGGGCTCGATCCCAGGACCCTGGGATCATGACCTGAGCCGAAGGCAGAGGCTTTAACCCACTGAGCACCCAGGTGTCCCTTAATATACAATATGATAACTAAATTGAATTTAAATTTTTAAAAATTTTTAAATTATTTCCTGATCTTTAGGAAAAAAAACACTAAAAACAAAAACAAATAATAATAATAATAATAATCAGTGTAATTAACCACATTAGCAGGATAAGACAAAGTCAGATGCTATGGAAAAGCATTTGTAAAAACACAGTAATTTTTAAAAAGATTTTATTTATTTATTTGAGAGAGAGAACACAGAAGGAGAAGCAGACTTCCACTCACCAGAGCCTGATGCAGGGCTTGATCCTAGGACCTGCCTGAGTTCATGACCTAAGCCAATGGCAGAGGCTTAACCATCTGAGCCACCCAAGCACCCCAAAACACAGTAATCTTACTAAAACATTTTTAGCACCCCTTCTATTTCCCTTCCCTGCAAATGTAATCCTAAAGTTATTAAGCTGAACAGAGCAGGGTAGGCTACTATGAAGGTGAGGGGCTGCAGTGATGGCTACAGTGACGCAAAGCAGGGTGAAGAGCCTGAAAGGAGGTGGAGTGTGTCCACATAGGGTTGCCTGGTACGGATGGCCAAGACAAGCCTGAGCAGGGGTGTCCACAACCTTGTTTGTTTGGGTCCACACACAGGGAAAGCCTGGCATGACAGTGTGGTGAGGAGGGTGATTGCACATGTTGCAGCCTGGCCCAGAAAGTCAGAGCCTGAGGGGGCTGAAGGGAGCATCCATGTCAGAGGCGGGGCTTCCATGTCAGAGTGAGGAGGTGGACCAGCAAAGGGATACAAAGACCAAGAAGGGTATAGAATGCACCTACACCGTGGGGAGCTAAGGGGCAGGCAGCCCCACACGGAGTGCTGGAACTGTGGAGACAGGACCCAGCAGAGGGTATCTAAGCACAGCCAGGCAAGGAGGGTACCCACGTGAGAGAGAGAAGAGTAATGGCAAGAAGACTGATTACATGTAGGAAGGCAGTTCAAAGAAGTAGTTCCCCTGTTAAATAAAGGAATTACAAAGGTGCCTGAGTGACTCAGTCAGTTGGATGTCCTACTCTTGGTTTCCACTCAGATGCACTTATGGGATCCACACTGGGCTCTGCGCTCAGAGAGGAATCTGCTTGAGATTCTCTCTTTTCCTCTGACCTTCTTTGCTTGTGTTCTCTCTTAAATAAATGTCTTTTTAAAAAATAAAATTAAGAAAAATAAATAAAAAAAATAAAATTAAGGAATTACAAATATGAAAAGGGAGAAATTGAGAATGAACTCTCTTGTGTTGGACAGCAATTAGAGGTACTGGTATGAACACAGACTACCTAGATCTGTCCACTCAGAAGGACCACATGTTGCAACATCAATAGTAATAGGCATACATAGTACCTATATCTTAGCTTTAGTTTCCAAATACTACTCTCCAGCAAAAAGGAACAGGTAAGATAAATAAAAGTAAAACGAAATGGCTGATACCAAGACTGAGGCAAAGAAAGTAGAAGGTAAGCCTGGAATACCTCTATGCCAGAAAACAAGGAGGCGCTCAAAGAATAACAGTGACATGTTAAAATGTCACAGAAATACACTTGAAAGGGATTCTATTGACTAAATTTGGAATAATTTGAGCATCAGAATAAAAAATCACAGTAGCAGAAGATAATTCATTGAATAAAATAGACAAGCATGAATCTATATTGACATATATAAATTGAAAATAAGATGAAGATGGGATAGATACATGATTTCATAGTACTGCCCCACAAACACTTGTTGATTACAAAAGGAGAACAGCAATTCTAGAGTGAAGAAGGCTGGAAGATATCATCTTGAAAATCATGAGTAATGGGACATATCAAAATTGTATACCACTTGATGGTCGTCAAGTTCATGAAAGTTAAAGAGAGATCAAGGAAATTTTCCAAACCAAAGAAACACCCTAACAACATGCAACATGTGAATCTCAAATGAGCAATTATTGGGACAATTAGAGAAATTTAAATGGGCTCTAAGGATTAGATGGTGGTAACATGCCAAAGTTTATTTTATGATTTGGGTGGCTGTGTTGTAATGATACAGGAGAACATTCTTGTTTGAAGGAATGGAGAGAAAACACCCTAAAATAATCAGGTGAGATGGGCCATTAGATTGACAACTCACTCTCAAATGGCTCAAGAAAAATGTTCTTTATACTGCACTTGCAGCTTTTTAAGAAGTTTAATTTGTTTCAATGTTAAATAACAAAAACTCTTAGAAAACTAGGGAAAGGGGCCTATGGGTGGCTCAGTCAGCTAAGCATCTGCCTTCAACTCAGGGAAACTCTATTCCAGGGTCCTAGGATAAAGCCCTGCACTGGGCTCCCTGCTCAGCAGGGAGTCTGCTTCTCCCTCTCCACCTCCCTCTGCTTATGTTCTCTCTCACTCTCTCAAATAAATAAATACAATCTTTAAAAAAAGGAAACTAGGGGGAAAAAAGAGAATGCCCTTGATCTGCTATGGCAATGTTTCTCAAAGCTAATGCAAAGTCTAAGGCCGGTTCTCAAACTATTATTATTACATAATGAGATAAAGAAATTTAGCAATTTTTATAACAATGTGACAGAGTGATTTTACATCTTTTAAACTGTAAAAAAATTGGGGGCTTGTAATTAAGATGTCATTTTCATTTTTCTAGTAACTCATCTTTATTTTGCTAAAGTGTTAGTTTTCCATAGCTTGGAATTAAAAAGCAAAACAAAGAAACCTGGTCCTTTGCAGGGCACCTAAGTGGCAGTCAGTTAAGTGGCTGACTCTTCATTTCACTCAGGTCATGATCTCAGGGTCCTAGGATCAAGCCCCACATTAGGCTCCATACACAGCAGGGAGTGTACTCGAGGATTCTCTCTCTCCCTCTACCCCGTTCCCCACTTGCACACATGTGCACACTCTCTCTCAAATAAATACATCTTTAAAAAACAAACAAACAAACCTGATCCTTTGCTACAGACATTTTTACAAGTGTGTGATAAAGAATATTTATTAAAGGGGCACCTGGGTGGTTCAATGGGTTGAGTCTCTGCCTTTGGCTCAGGTCATGATCATGGGATCCTGGGATTGAGCCCAACATCGGGCTCTCTGCTCAGTGGGGAGCTGCTTCCCCCTCTCTCTCCGCCTGCCTCTCTGCCTACTTGTAATCTCTCTCTGTCAAATAAATAAATAAAATCTTTTTTAAAAAAGGTATTTATTAAAAACAAACACTATTGCAAACATCATACTTAATGGTATAACACTGAAGCTTTCCCCTGGAAACAAGACTAAATACTGCTAGCACTTCTATTTAATATGGTACCAGAGGTCTTAGTAAGTGTAGAAAGGCAAGGGGAAAAAAGGTTTAAGAAGTTAAAAAAAAAAAAAAAAGAATTAAAAAGAAAAAAACTTTTGTGCAGATTGAACACACAGAAAATACAAAAAGCCCACACAACAACAAAAAACTGGGGGCAAAGCAATTACCTACCACCAACATCACCTGCTCTGTACCTATCCCTTTATGTTAAGATTAAGATCAAGGCAAAAAACACGATATTATCTTTTCTTCACTTAAATGACACCAAGACCCACTGGCCTCTCATGTGCTTTGGGTAGGGCTGTGTACATTTCAGACTTCAACTTAACCAGTCATCTAATTAATAAACTTTCTAACGGAAAGTAATAGGCTATCCCCTTCCTTTCCTTTGCTTTAGGCAACTATCAAGCTCTCGCTCACAATTCTGAACTAGAACTGTAAGTTCTCATATTTATTTCCTGGAACACCCTGCATAGTGTAGATATCTAGCATGTACCTAATAAATTCCCATAGAATTGGTTTCAAAGCAGAAACCACTTTCCATTTAGTAATCATATTCACAGAATATATGCGCCTGAAGATAGAGCTACATAGACACAGATAGAGGCAGGCAGATAACACAAATAAATGAAAGAGAAGGCAAACATTTAAAGAACTAAAAGTTTGCTGTAGGGGTGCTGGGTGGCTCAGTCAGTTAAGTGTCCAACTCTTGATTTCAGCTCAGGACATCATCTCAGGGTTATGAGATCGAGCCCCATGTCAAGCTCCATGATCAGCAGGCAATCTGCTTGAGATTCTTTCCCTCTCCCTCTGGTTCCTCCCCCCACTTGCACGCATGCATGCTCTCTTTTTCAAATAAATAAATAAAATCTTAAAAGAAGAAGTTCACAGCAATGCCATTAGAAGATGGTAATGGAAGTAATAGTTCAATGTGCCTATTCAGGGTCTTAGCATCCCAGGATGGTACTTGAGCTCAAGGCTCCTTCACTAAGAAATGCAAGGACTGCTGACCTATATTTATCATGATTTAAGAAAGTCCAGACCAACTTTCAAAAACATGTAACCCAAAGGACCCAAGAGACCTTTTGTTGGGTAGAATTATTTCCTACCAACCATCCCCCACCCCCACAAGGGTTTGCTCCATGAAGGTCCAAAAGAGTCCTGAGACTTCAGTCTGGTTCCTATCACTGGCCTTGGGTGTATCGCCCAAACTGAATGACCTTGCATAAGTTCCTACCTTCTCTGGGTTTCAAGTACAATGCCGATCAAAGAATCTATAGTCACAGGTCTTCTTGATGTACAGGATTCCATCCCACTGATCTCTCCCTCTCCTAGGCAAGGTTCCCAGTTCCAACCCTGTTCCAACTAGCTGTGTGACTTTGGGAACACCCTGTAGCTTCTTGCAGCTTCATTTTAGCTTCTGTGGAAGGGGGACACTTGGACTACATCTTGGGTCTCCTCTAGTTACTCCCTCTACCACACACATATATATTAAAATAAAATACAAAAGTAAGAAACTTTGACAGCACTGCATCAACTTCTGGTCTGCCCTCAAAGTACTGCTTTACACAAAAATTTATATGCACAGAGTTTTATGAAGTAAACTACTGGCTCCCAGCAAAGTAAATGGTATTTTTTGTTTGTTTCCAGCCTGCTGTTCATGATGGAACCTTTGGGAAAAGACACAGGTAGCAGAATCTGTAACTGGCACACTCCATTAGCCATGCCCTGATAAAGAGACCAGCTCTTGATCTTTTGTGTCCATCTCTTTGCTGGGAATTAAATTAGTATATTTCTGAAGGAACAGGAGCATAAAATTCATGTTTTGCTCTTTGTAAAGTGGGCCGAAAGGGTAAAAACTTCCTGTACAAAAGAACACAACTGTTCCTACCTCATAGTAAGACCCAGTCTAATAGGATAAGATAGATAGTACCATACACCAAATATCAATACTTAATAAGGAAGCAGCTCAGACCAGTGCCATGTGTGACAGCTCCTCATCTCCTTATCTCCACCAGTGAGAAAACCACCCTGAAAAGGAGATTAGCTGATCTGAAAATCAGTCCAGGCCCTCTGGACCTGCCACGAAAGACTCCACCTTATTCCATGCCCTTTTCCCCTGGCCTCTTTGAAACCACCCAGCCCTTCTCTTAGGACTCTTGCTCATGCTGCTCCTTCTGTCAGAATCAGAATCATCCTTCCCCTCAGAATACCATTCTTTACATGACTGGCTCTTGAATCTTCTCAAAGAAGCATTTCATGACCCTGCCATGCAGATGGACTAACTATACTGCCCACTGTTCTTTTCCACCACGACATCTATTTTTTTATTAGTCTTTATCACAACTTGTAATTAAGTGTTTATTTTCTGCCTCATCCCCACAAGACTATAAGCCTGCCTATGAGGGCAGGACTGTCTTTTCTATTTATGGTTATTTATCCAACATCTAGTACAATAGGTGGCACATAGCAAGTTTCATTATATATTTGTTGAATGAATCCATGACCATTAGGAAAGCTTCCCAGAATTCCATTTGGTCTCAGACCTCCAGAACCACAATGGCTCACCTTGTACATAGGGCCCCATCTCTGGATGCTCTCTGACCCGCAGAGTGTAGGACTTGTTCTGATCAGATTGCTTCAGCAGATCCCGTACTCGTTCATTATAGATTTCCAGGAAACTAGAGACCCATGGAACAAGGCACAAAATCAGATTTTGGAAAATGATGACATCTTTTCAAAATTACATTTTAAAGAAGGCAACATAGTTAGATTTGGAAGAAAGTGGGCAAAACACTAAGCCAAGAATCATAAGGCCCTAATTCTTAACCTAGTTCTACCTCTGACAGTCTAAGACCTTGACCATGCCAGGGTTCGCTCTTGAGTCTCTTTCTATGCATGCACAAGTGTGTTGCCACATTAGCTGTCATCACTTCAGAGTTGTAGGTTTACAAAGTCAGCCTTGATTCAAATTAAGCCTTCAAGAGGCTATTTCAGCATAGTTGTGGGGTATACTGCCACCAGCCTATACCCTGATCAGACCACAGAGTTTCAGGCTTATTTCTTAAGTGATTTTCAAACATCATCTATGACCTCTCAGTGCTCTGTGAAGGCATCTCGAGAGCCACTGCTAAGCAATGAGGAAAGCTAAATGAGAAAGATTCTGGGTCCCCACCCTTAATTTAAGTAGGAGAGATCTCATTTTACCTGTTTCATACAATGGGATTCTAAGATATGCTCTATCTTATAGGTACCTGCTGGTATTTAATTCCTTTTTAAAATAATAACATAGTTACAATTCTTGATTACAATCAGCAAAAATTTTGTTAAGAAAACAAACTTCTCACTGAAAGGTCTTCCTCATCAGAACACAGATGTTTGCCTGTGAAGCCAGCAGACATAAAAAAAGGCTCCACCTCAGATGAACTCTATGCACTCTTCTTTTATTTTTTATTTTTTTATTAAATCTTTTTTAAGATTTTATTTATTTATTTGACAGAGAGAGAGATCACAAGTAGACAGAGAGGCAGGCAGAGAGAGAGAGAAGGAAAGAGGCTCCCCATTGAGCAGAGAGACTGATGTGGGACTCAATCCCAGGACCCCAAGATCACAACCTGAGCCGAAGGCAGAGGCTTTAACCCACTGAACCACCCAGGCCGCCTTGCACTCTTCTTTTAAATTGTTTCTCCTTCTTCCTCAGAATTGGACACAGGAAGCCCAGATGTCTCTCAGAATAGTGATTCCCAGATTTCAGGGACAATAAAACATTTAATATACAGGTACATGTTTACACACACAGACACACGCACGCGCACACACACACACACACACACACACACACAAAGGCCAAAGGCCTACAAATTTTCACTTCACAAACTTAAAAAAAATGTATAGATACTGTTTACTATCATTTAATTTCTTAAAGGGGATTTATTCATTTTGGGATTATGAAAATGTTCTGGAATTAGTAAGGTGATTGAACAACCTTGTAAATATAAAGAAAAACACTGGAAAATATACACTTCAAAAGCATGAAGTTTATGGTATGTGAATTACATTTCATGTCTTTTTTTAAGAGTTTATTTATTTATTTGATAGACAGAGATCACAAATAGGCAGAGAAGCTGGCAGAGAGAGAGGGGTAAGCAGGCTCCCCGCCGAGCAGAGAGCCCGATACGGGGCTCGATCCCAGGACCCTGCGATCATGACCTGAGCTGAAGGCAGAGGCTTAACCCACTGAGCCACCCAGGTGCCCCATACATTTCATGTTTTTCAAAAAGGACACTGAATCCCCCAAAAAATAAAACAGAAAAAATTAAGGGTAATTGGGCAGCTGGTAACCTTGCACTAACATTTTCACTACAGACTGGTTAAAATTTCACATTGGAGTAACCAGCACTGTCTCGGAACTAGAGCTTAGGAACAACTGACCCAAACAAAGAACAATGCAGCAGGAGCTGGAAGAGAAATTCCAAAAGCTAGTAGTAAACTGTAAGGAAAGTAAAGAAAAGGAAAACAGACAGCCAGGGCAAGCTGATCCACATGAAACACCCGTTTGTTAAGTGTAGGGATAGGAATTAAGTTTCCTACAACCCAAAGATCTAAGTATGTTTCTCATCTCCCTATACTGCAAAATATTTCTTCTGTGGCTTTTCTCCATTCCTCTGGATGACTCTTGATGCAAAGGGTTTTGAATTTGGAGTGGAAATGGAAATATTTTAGGCCCCAGAGCCTGAAAGATTCTTACCTTATTTTTATCCTACAAGAGGAAGGCAGTGGGGCATATTCCTTCTCCCTGATGAAGAGACCCTGCACAAACCAGAGGGTTGGAGTGAAGGGAGTGTACAAAAAAGGTCTACTTTGAGAGGATCTAGTTAAAATAGAGTCTATACCTCACATATCCGTGGTGTCAGCCCAACAGAAGCCTGGCGAACAGAAGAAAGGAAAGCATTACTGTTCACTCACAGAAAAACTCTCCCCCAACACCCAGAAACCAAGGTTGGCAGGGGATGGGCACATGGGCTTCCTGCGCTAGCCTCTTCACTTTAGGGAGTTTCACTGGTGGTATGTAAAAGACTATTTGTCTGGCTCTCAGGAGATACTCAGGAGGGAGGCAAGTACCAGCTGAGAGGCAGATTATTAGCGTAAGAAGGAAGAGAGGAGAAGCTAACAAATCCAGGTACCCGCTTTCACACAATAAAGGTTACATCCTTCTTGGATAAACCAATTTACCACCGTGGTCTCTTCCAGAAACTTTCTATCCCTATATATACAGGAGAACTAGAGTACATGGGTGTTTAAAATACACATTTAGGGAAAAGCAGCTTTTTTTTTCATCTTGGGTCCACTGCTAACTTGTACGTAGGTTAAAGGTTTTACACCCCTGGTTTAATGGACATTTTCTTCTTTCTTCAAATATATAAAAGCACACTAAACATGGACATAGTAAGCAACGAGCTGAGCACAAAATACAGATAATCTTTTGGGAGAAAAGTATCACAGAGAATATCCCTGGGTAGTGTTATTTGTCACCTGCCACACCAGTTCAAATCACCAAGATACTTCTAAACATAAAACAAAGAGGTATGCTTGGACCTCTACCTTCTCAATTCTCCATGACAAAGTAAGGCTCTCATAAGTTCTTCACACTTTTTAAGTCTCCAACCCATTAGGTAGTTCTCGTGCTTTTTTCCAATGCTCAGATCTAACATACATAGCCCCATTTCTGCATAGTCCTAAGCAACACTTCAGATTCAGTCTGAGGCTTGTGTTAAAAAGCTTTAAGTGATGAACTTGGAAATGATATGAAAAATGCAAAATGACTGACAAGGTCAGCTTCATCAAAGGGAGTTATGTAATTCTAAGGTTCTTCAAAGTTTAAAAAAGAGGGGTTAATTATTCAAAGTTCATCTTTCAATTAAAGGACTAGAAACCCACTCTTAATACAAAAGAAAGCCCATTAAATCTTACTGAAGTTCAATAATTACTAAATTTGCACTCTTTCTCTCAGTAACAAAGACAGTGTGAGATTCAGGATTGCTGTGGCAATAGAAGGAATCATATTCCAATACCAATACTCACTGGGGTCCCCAGCATGGTGTATGTCTTCCCAGAGCCTGTCTGCCCATAGGCAAAAAGGCAGATGTTGTAGCCTTTAGCAGCTCCAGACAATACTTCAGTCCCCAAATCCTGGAAAACCTGTCACAACCAAAGTAGAAAGCACATCAATGTAGTTCTTCCCATACCAGATTAACAAACCATATCATTTTAAAATTTATAATGTCTAGCATTGTGCCCGGCATACAGTAAGCACTTTAAAAATATTTGAGTGAATACATTTTCCTTAGCAATCTTTTTTCTGAAACTGAATTGATTCTTGAAATATTATAGGGAATTTACAGTCACCTGTGTTTGAAACACTTTATTTTTAGATTAAAAATAACCCAAGGATTAGTTGGAAGAGCATGTGACACTAGATCTGGGGGTCATGAGTTCAAGCCCCACATTGGGTAGAGAGATAACTAAAATAAAGAAAATTTTTAAAACTTAAAAAATGAACAAATAACCCTGAGTAGTGATGTATGGAATTGAAGAATCACTATACTGTACACCTGAAACTAATAAAGCACTGTATGTCAACTAACTGGAATTAAAAACTTTTTAAAAAAATCCAGAGTTGTACTGACACTTTATTTTAAATTGAAATTCAATTAATTAACATATAGTGTATTACTAGTTTTAGAGGTAGAGTTCAGTGATTCATCGTTGCATATAACACCCAGTGCTCATTACATCACATGTCATCCTTAATGCCCATCACCCAGCTAATCCATCCCCCCACCCGCCTTCCTTCTGGCAACCCTCAGTTTGTGTCCTATAATCAAGAGTCTCTTATGGGGGCTCAGTCAGTTAAGCATCTGCCTTCAGCTCAGGACATGATCCCAGAGTCCTGGAATCAAGCCCAATGTCAGGTTCTCAGCTCAGTGGGGAGGCTGTTTCTCCCTTTCCCTATTTCTGCCACTCCCCCTGCTTGCATACATGCTATCTCTGTCAAACAAATAAATAAAATCTTTTAAAAAAAGACGTCTCAGGGCACCTGGATGGCTAGTTGGTTGAGGGACTGCCTTCAGCTCAGGCAGGTCATGATCCCAGAGTCCCAGGATTGAGTCCCACATTGGGCTCCCAGCTCCACGGGGAATCCACTTCTCTCTCTGACCTTCTCAGCTCTCATGCTCTCTTCTCTCTCTCTCAAACAAATAAATAAAATCTTTTTTAAAAAAAGAGAGAAAAAGAAGTCTCATGTTTTGTCTCCCAATGTTGACATAAGGTTAATACCATTTATGGATCTATTGACCCATCCTCTCTCCAAACTGTGGTAATCTGTATAGAGAACCAGAGAGGGAGACAAACCATAAGAGACTCTTAATCTTAATCTTGCTGGAGGAGAGGGGGGTGGAAGGGAGGGGGTGGGTATGTGCTATGGTGAGTGCTGTGAATTGTGTAAGACTGATGAATCACAGACCTGCACCCCTGAAACAAATAATACATTATATGTTAATTAAAAAATCCAACAACACATTGCTATAATTATTTTTATATCATTTAAAATCTTTCAGAGAAGGTATATATTTATACAGTTTGTTATATTAACTATATTAACCATTTCTTAAATGTTTTTTGCACTGCATTAACATGTAGAAATCCAAAGAGATTTTTTTTGTTTGTTTGTAGATTCAGGATACTGATTTAAAATGTTCATTATAGACAAAAAATGGAGAACTATCTGATAATGTGTTACATTATTACACTGTTAAATAAAATTATTTGCTAAAATTAAAAAGAAATGAGAAAAGTAGGGCTGGAGCTTGTTATTTAAAGAGAGAGCATTCATATAAAATATATAACTTAATGGTGCCTGGAGTTGGGGAAAGTGCTTAAGATTATTTCTCTTCCTCTAAACAGCTACCTATAGTTTAATCACTAAGAACACGTTTTGGAAATTTCTAGGTTCCAAGCCTGGCTCCTTAGGGAGGTAACCTTACCTCAGTTTCCTCACCTAGAAGACACTACTTCAAAAACTAATGATGCCTTATATGGTGACTAACATAACAAAAAAGTTAAAAAAAAAATGGAGTTTTTAAAAAAGCACCTAAAACCCACTGGGTTTTTGAGAGGATTAATTGTTCTAATATATGGAAAGCATTTAGAACAATGTTTGGAACAAAGTGAGCACGAATTAAAGTTTTTCTTGTTATTACACCTTTTTCCCACTTTTCTGTATAAGAACTACTCAGTCATCTTTCTTTCTGATATTCTCATCTATTTTTTAAAAAGCTATGTACTTATTTTGAAAAATAGACACCTACATACAGATACCATAGTTAATACTTCCCAACTTCACAGATAACTTTTGAAAAACTTCTATTTTCTATCCTACTAAAAATGTATTACAAAAAACACTTTCATAAACCATTAAAGTAATAAATCATTAAAACGCTTCATATCTTGAAGGTTTTTGCTAGAGCCTAGGGATTATTATTTCCTACTTATAGTATGAAAATCATGTCATTTATAGGAGGTTACCTATCCAACAAAATATATTAAGTTCTTGGCCCTTAATACTTTTCCACAGAAAGTCTTCATGTATTTTTTCTTCTGGTTTCTCTTTTGTTTTCTATTGAGGTATATTTGACATAACACTATATTAGTTTCAGGTATACAATATATTATTTAATCTGATATTTATATGTATTCCACAATGATCACAAGTCATTAACATAGATCAGCATACAAAGCTACCAACTTTTTTAAAATTATGATAAGAACTTTGAAGACCACTCTCCTAGCTGTTTTCAAATATGCAATACAGGGACACCTGGGTGGCTCAGTCGGTCAAGCATCTGCCTTCAGCCCAGGTCATGATCCCAGGGTCCTGGGATTGAGTCCCACTGTGGGCTTCTTGCTCAGTGGAAAGCCTGCTTCTCCCTCTGCCTGCTCTGCCAGCTACTCCCCCTGCTTTTGCTCTCTGACAAATAAATAAAAAAAATCATTTGAGGGACGCCTGGGTGGCTCAGTTGGTTAAGCAGCTGCCTTTGGCTCAGGTCATGATCCCAGCGTCCTGGGGTCGAGTCCCACATCAGGCTCCTTGCTCGGCGGGGAGCCTGCTTCTCCCTCTGCCTCTGCCTGCCATCCTGTCTGCCTGTGCTCGCTCTCTCTCCCTCTCTCTCTGACAAATAAATTAAAAAAAATCTTTTAATAAAAAAAAATCATTTGAAAAATATGCAATACAGTATTATTAACTATAGTCACTATGCTGTCAATTACATCACCATTACTTATTCGCTTTATAACTGGAAATGTGTAGCTTTGACCCACACTGTTCTATTATAAAATGAAGTTGCTATTATAAAGACTTACCAGTTTTTAATTTATCTAAAGGAATATTTTGAGAAAATGGCTTTAAATTCTATGATATATTTTGTTTAAATTAATATTAAATATTATTTCTCTTGATCTATAAATTCATTGTTAAAATAAAAGGATTCAACTAGAAAACTTTTTTCCTTTTAGTAAAACTGCTGTCTATTTTGTGTGTGTGTGTGTGTGTGTGTGTGTGTTTGTTACGTTAGTCACCATACAATACATCATTATGTAAAACTGGTATCTAATTCAGTAACAGATACCATCTTTACTCACAGAAACAACATCTGAATATCAACTATGAGAATTTTATGATAAAAGTCAGGAATTGAAAATAGGGGAAAATGCTGATAAAAAATAATCCCAGCACCTAGAGATAACCACTGTTAATATTTTGGCATATAGCTTACTCTTTCCGACTTTTGTTCTATTCCAAGATAATATTGAATGTCCCAATCTAGGTCTTAAATTCTGACACAAATATAGTAATTAAGAATACTTGAATATTTAAGTGGGTAGAAGAAGAATCAATGAAACAAGATGGAACTGGGAGGGAGACAAACCATAAGTGACTCTTAATCTCACAAAACAAACTGAGGGTTGCTGGGGGGAGAGGGTTTGGGAGAAGGGGGTGGGATTATGGACATTGGGGAGGGTATGTGTTTTGGTGAGTGCTGTGAAGTGTATAAACCTGGTGATTCACAGACCTGTACCCCTGGGAATAAAAATATATGTTTATAAAAAATAAAAAATTTAAAAAAAAAGAATACTTAAATATAATGAGAATCTAAACTAAACCTAGGTGTTTTATTTTTTATCTTGTTATAATTATTACAATACTTGTAGTTTTCCTTATGTTTATGGCTAGACAATTTAGTATTTTTTATTTTAAAATTTCTCTTTAATTTTCCAAGTGGGAAGGCATGCTACAGTCCCACCCACCAGGTATCCAAATATATCTAAGCCACAGCCCAGACTCTGCTGTCCACTTGGCAGGTGCTACCCAAAGTGCAAACAAGGTATTTAGGAAGGGAGGGAAAAAGCCTCATCTGTGTCACATTTGCCAAAACAACCCCACGAAATGTCAGGAAACACTGTCCACTTTCCATAAATGTCAGGTAAATTCTGGGCTAGTCCCTCAGTCCCACTGTAGGTCATTCATCCTTGGGTCACTAGCCAGCATAAATTTTTACAGATGGTCCATTTCCATTTCAAGCCTGGCAGAAGTTGATCATCATTTGGATCCTAGTTCAAGTAAGGACCAGATACTATCCCTTGTCTTTTGTAGCAGCTTTATCCAAAGGAAACAGGCAACAGACTGTATTTAACTTTGACAGATGGAACTAGATTTCTTACTTGGCTTCTCCATATTATAAGGTGAAATACAGAGAAATTTATTTCCCATATTCATTCATATTGCAAATATACACATACACTAAATACCCATGGAAATTGTTCTTCAGTCTCCAAGGAACCCGAAGTGAAAGCCCACAGAATTTCTGAAATGCAAGTAAACACAAACGAGGCCAACTAAAACCTACGCCATACCCAATGAGAGAAAGAAGAATCAATATTCTAAAAGAAACTAGTCTTGTCAAGGGCAGGTCTCAGAACCAGATTTCTCTTCACCTTGGGAAGCAAATATTTATTAAAATGCCAAAAAGGGGGGGGGGGGCACCTGGGTGGCTCAGTGGGTTAAAGCCTCTGCCTTCGGCTCGGGTCATAATCCCAGGGTCCTGGGATCGAGCCCTGCATCGGGCTCTCTGCTCAGCAGGGAGCCTGCTTCCTCCTCTCTCTCTGCCTGCCTCTCTGCCTACTTGTGATCTCTGTCTGTCAAATGAATAAATAAAATCTTTAATAAATAAATAAATAAATAAATAAATAAATAAATAAATAAATAAAATTAAATGCCAAAAGGGCCCTACCATTGCAGGAGGCACTGTGAGAGACTTGAAAGACATTTAAAACAATGTCTTGGTTCAAAATGAGCTTACCATATGGTTGAAGAGACAGACAATGCAGTTAGTAAAAAGTTCAATACTAGTACATAGCAAAATATGAATGAAGGGTAGATATAAACATATCTGAGAAGGGAAAATTATTGTGGGCTGGGAGAGTTAGAGAAATCTTCATAGCAGAAATGCCACTTTTTCTGCTTCTTAGGCATGTTTTCAGAGATGTCCCTTCTTTAAATTATATCCCCAGATAAAGGCCTCTCCTCTGAATCAACAGTGTCCCCAGAACCCCAAGACAAGATCTAAAATGTATCCTTGTCATTTTAATCCTTCAGAAAGTCAGAGTTCTGGCTGAAACAATAAGGTCACTTTACTCTGAAAAACCTTAGACCACCATTTGCCATCTCTAAATACCTGGCTGTCAACCTTGGAAAGTTCATGCCTATGACCCAAGATCTCCCACCACAGGAAGAACAAATATCCAGGGAAGTAATCCCAGAAATGGCCAAATAAATCTCACCCCATTCCTTCATTAAAATTACTTTATTTGAACACGGAGGTATCGGTACAAAAAGGATAGACATCAGGAGCGACATATTCTTAGCCTCAATGGAAGGGTCCCACTGGTAGTGGCAGTGGCCCATTCACATTAAGGAACCCTTTAATGGTATGTAACTATCACTTCCTAAAATGAATACTACTTTGTGGTGAGATAAAACAGCATCTTTCTGGAGTTTCTGCTTGGTTTTTCTAAACTATTCTTCTCACAATGCCCTATAAGGTACCTAATCCAGGAGATCCCTCCTAAAGAAGGAAAAGGAGGAGACAGAAGGGCTGCAATTTTCTCAACCATGACACAGGACTAAAGACCAGAGTGGCCCCTCTTAAAATTTCTCAGACCCTATAGCTACTGTCATCATTACAGAACTAGGGGGCATTTGGAAAAGACCAAAGCATTCAGCCTTTTCCTAACTGGATTCAGTATATTGCTTCAGTCAGTAGAAAGGAAGGAAGAATAAAAGGTGAAATATACATGCATTTCTATCTCATTTTCTTCTGTATTTTCTATAATGTACACACTGTAATTTGATATCACAATATATGAGCACTTCCAAATCAGGATTAGTCAACATCCCAAAAGAAAACTGGAAGACCTACCCAAATGTTACTGCTGTGCACAATACATTTTCACTGTAGTTCTCCATTTTTCTACAAATACGTAAGTTTTATATGGTTGCTACTCAGAATATATAAGCTCTTGTGTATTGCTTCTCATTCCTATATTCCTAAAACACTTCTCATTCCTATATTCCTAAAACACTTATGAATTTCTGTTATTCATTTTCACAATTATAATTTTATAGATTCATAATTTACACAACTATCCTCAAGAGTTAACAATTGACTGCTTTCTTATTCTCATTCCAACATGAGATGAATGAAACCCTAAACTCCCATTAAGAAATACTAGTAGTGGGGTGCCTGTTTGGCTCAGTCAGTAGAGCATGCAGTTGTTGATCTTGGGTTTGTGAGTTCAAGCCCCATGCTGTGTGTAGAGATTACTTAAAAATAATTTTTTAAAATAAAATTTTGTTAAAAGGAATATTAGTAGCAACTAGTGCTACCAGTTTATAACTGCAATTCAAGATCACTTACTCCAAGTTGTAAGAAAACACAGAAAAAAATGCAGATTTCACAATTTTTAAGCCCTCAATTTCCAAAATTCTTTGATATCAACTCACCTTAGTCAAGTACCCATTACCCTGAAATAAATTTGCTGAATTGGGTGGTTACTTTATTTGAATAGAGGTGACAACATTACATTACTTTCAAGTGTAAAATACAATTAGACAAATCTATACATTAAGTTATGCACACAAGTGTAGCTACCATCTGTCATCATACAATGTTTTACAATATCATTGACTGTATTATTTATGCTGTACTTTTTACTCACTTACTCCTGTGATTTGTTTATTCCGTAACTGGAAGCCTGTATCCCCTACCTTTCCTCACCTATTTTACCCATCTCCCCAGCCCTTTCCCCTTTGGGAACCATCATTTAGTTCTCTGTATTTCCACATATGATTGTGCTGTTTTTCATTTGTTTTTTTTTTTTCCAGCTCCACATATAAGTGAAATTATATGGTATTTGTCTTTCTCAGTCAACATATTTCAAGTAGCATAATCCCTTCTAGGTCCATCCATGTTACTGCAAGTGGCACAACTTCATCTTTTTTTAATGGCTGCATAATATTCCACTCAACACACATACACAGCCCCCCACGTTTATTGCAGCATTATTTACAATAGCCAAATTATGGAAGCAGCCTAAGTATCCATCAATAGATGAGTGCTAACTATACTGGAAATTTAAAAAAAAGTTTAAAAATAAACTCATAGGGATGCATATATATTTTTGAATTAGTGTTCTTGTTTTTTTTTTTTTTGGGTAAATATCCAGTAGTGGAATAACTGGATCACATGGTAGCTCTATTTTTAATTTTCTGAGGGTCCTCCATACTGTTTTCCACAGTGACTATACCAATTTACATTCCAAGAGTACATGATGGTTCCTTTTTCTCCACATTCTTGCTAACACTTGTTTCTTGTGTTTTTTATCTTAGCTATCCTGGCAGGTATGAGGTAATATCTCATTGTGGTTTTGATTTGCATTTCCCTGATGATTAGTGATATTGAGCACCCTTTCATTTTTTTCTTGGCCATCTGTATGACTTCTTTGAGAAAATGTCTAGACAGGTCTTCTGCCCCTTTTTAAAATTGGGTTATTTAGCTTTTTGGTGTTGAGTTGTATAAGTTCCTCATATATTTTGGATATTAACCCCTTACTGGATATAGCACTTGTGAATATCTTCTCCCATTCCATAGGTTGCCTTTTCATCTTGTTGCTAGTTTCCTTTGCCATGCAGAAGCTTTTTATTTTGATGTAGTTCCAATAGCTTATTTTTTGCTTTTGTTTCCCTTATCTGAGGAGACATACCTAGAAAAATGTTGCTACAGCTTACGTCATATAAATTACTGTGTTCTCTCCTAAGATTTTTATGGTTTCAGATCTCACACTTAGATCTTTAATCCATTTTGAATTTATTTTTGTGTACGGTATTAGAAAGTGGCCCAGTTTTCCATTATGTCACATGTAGCTGTCCAGTTTTCCCAATACCATTTATTAAGGAGAATGTCTTTTCCTCACTGTATATTCTTGCATCCTTTGTCATAGAGTAATGGGCTGTGGAAGTGTGGGTTTACATCTGGGCTCTCTATTCTGTTCCATTGATTTATGTGTCTATTTTTGTGCCAGTACCATACTGTTTTGATTACTAGAGCTTTGCAGTATATCTTGAAATATGGCATTAGGATACCTCTCCTCCGGCTTTATTGTTCTTTCTCAAGATTGTTTTGGCTATTTGGGGTCTTTTGTGGGTTACATACAAATTTTAGTACTGTTTGTTAAAGTTTTGTGAAAAATGCTATTGGTATTTTGATAGGGATTGCACTGAATCCATAGATTGCTTTTGGTAGTATAGACATTTTAACAATATTAATTATTCCATTCATGAGCATGGACTATCTTTCCATTTGTGTCATCTTCAATTTCTTTCATCAGTGTTTTATAGTTATCAGAGTACAGGTCTTTCACTTCCTTCGTTAGGTTTATTCCTAGGTATTTTATTCTTTCTGGTATAATTGTAAATGGAATTGTTTCCTTTATTTCCCTTTCTGCTACTTTGTTATTAGTGTATAGAAATACTACCAGTTTTGGATATTAATTTTGTATCCTGCAACTCTACTGAATTCATTTATCAGTTCCAGTAGTTTTTTGGTGGCATCTTTAGGATTTTCTATGTATAGTATCATGTCATCTGCATATAATGACAATTTAACTTCTTTACCAATATGAATGCCTCTTATTTCTTTTCTTGTCTCAATGCTGTGGTTAGGACTTCTAGTATTTTTGAGTAGAAGTGGTAAGAGTAGATATCCTTGTCTTATTATTCCTGATCTTAAAGGAAATGCTTTCAGCTTTCACTACTGAGTATTTCACTACTGAGTATGATACTCATTGTCAGCTTTTCATACGTGGCCTTTATTATGTTGAAGTATGTTTCCTCTAAACCCACTTTGTTGAGAGCTTTTATCATGAATGGATACTGAATTTGATGAAATGCTTTCTTTCCTATCTACTGAGATGGTCATATGAGTTTTATTTTTCATTTTGTTGATGTGCTATATTAAGCTGATTTGCAAAATACTAACTATCCTCGCATCCCTGAAATAAATCCCACTTGATGATGGTGAGTGATTCTAATATTTTTTGAGGATTTTTGCATCAGTGTTCATCAGGATACTGGCCTATAGCATGTCCGTGTGTGTGTATGTGTGCATGTGTGTGTGTAGTGTTTTTATCTGGTTTGCTATTAGGGTAATGTTGGCCCCATAAAATATATTTGGAAGTTTTCCTTTCTCTCCTATTTTTATGAAACAGTTTGAAAAGAATAGGCATTAAATCCCTTAAATGTTTGATAGAATTCACCTATGAAGCCATCTGGTCCTGTACTTTTGTTTTTTGGTAGTTTTTTCATTACTAATTCAATTTCATTGCTAGTAATCTGTTCAAATTTTCTATTTCTTCATGATTCAACTTTGGAAGATTCTATGTTTCTAGGAATTTATCCATTTCTTCTAGGTTGTCCAATTTGTTGGCATATAAGATTTCATACTATTCTCTTATAATCCTTTGTATTTTTTTTAAAGATTTTATTTATTTATTTGACAGAGAGAGATCACAAGTAGACGGAGAGGCAGGCAGAGAGATAGAGGGAAGCAGGCTCCCTGCTGAGCAGAGAGCCCGATGCGGGATTCGATCCCAGGACCCTGAGATCATGACCTGAGCCGAAGGCAGTGGCTTAACTCACTGAGCCACCCAGGTGCCCCTATCCTTTGTATTTCTATGGTGTCATTTCTCTCTTTCTGATTTTACTCGGGTTCTTTTTTTCTTGATGGGTCTGGCTAAGGGTTTTATCAATTTTGTTTATCTTTTTCTTTTATTCCTGTTCTGATCTTCAGTATTTCCTTCCTTTTACTCAACTTGGATCTTGTCTCTTCTTTCTCTAAATCCTTTAGGTTTTAGGGTGAGATTGTTTATTTGAGCTTTTTCTTGTTTCTTAAGGTAGGCCTATATCACCACAGATTTTCCTCTTAGAACTGCTCTTGTTGCATTGGTTGGGTTATTTTTAATTAACTCCATCCAGCACTCAAGTTCTCTCCTCCCACTCTAATCTTTGAGCCTTACAGTATCAGATCAGAATCAGTGAGAACTCATGGGTTTCAACAGAAAAAGATACAAAAATAGATATGATGATGTAATTCTCTGTGTGTGTAAGTAAATATATCATCTCTCACTTTGTCTAACTCTACTAAGAGGATCTGGGAGCAATGATACCCAAACAGCAATGACTGTACCTACCACCTAGATCTCAGCTTCTAAATATCATTTTCTACTAATAGGAACAATTTGAGCATCATAATAAGCAATGATAATAACAGATTGTAATTCACTGAATAAAATGGGAACCCATGAATTAATATACATATAAATAATTTGAAATTCTGACAAGGAATGGGATATTTACATAGTAAGTACCCCTCCACAAAATATTAATTACAAAGAGGAGGAAAGAATTAAGTTCAGAGTGGAGAAGCCCGGCAGATGACACCTTAATCAAGTAATCAAAGTGAACTCTGATATTCCTATTAAAATGTATAATCAGAATCTACCCACGAAGAGACACTGGACAACCAAATTAAGAAACATTCTACAAAATAACTGGCCTGTAATCTTCCAAAGAGTCAAGATTATGAATATAAGGAAAAACTGAGGAACTGTTCCAGACTGAATTAAACTAAACATAAGACAACTAACTGCAACAAGTGATTCTCAAACACATCCTTTTGGTATGAAGGACATTATTAAGACAATCAACAAAACATGAATGGATCTAAAGATGAGATGGTAGTAATGTAACACTTCAACTTCCCAATTCTGAAGGTTGTATTGTGGTTGTATTAGAGAATGTCATCTTCTATAAGACAATACACACTCAACTACTTAGGGTAATTGGACATCAGGATGACAACTTTCAGATGGTTTAGGAATAAAGTTTTCAGCTCAGGTCATGATCCCAGGGTCCTGGGATCCAGCCCTGCATTGGGCTCTCTGCTCAGCAGGGAGCCTGCTTCTCCTCTCTCTCTCTCTGCATGCCTCTCGGCCTACTTGTGATCTCTGTCAAATAAATAAATAAAATCTTCAAATGTACTTCCATCTTCTCTGTGTTTCCTTATTGCAAAAAAATTTTAAGTTTATAAAAAGATGTAAAATATGACTTCATATACATAAACACAGGGCTAGAAGAGTAAAGATGTAGAACTTTTAGAATGTGTTAGAAATTATGCAACCATTCAACTTAATATAGAGTGCTATATATTTATTATGTTACATATGAACCTCATGGTAACCATAAATCAAAACCTCTAATAGATACACAAAAAATGAAGAGAAAGCAATCAAAGCATAATGATGAATGAAGTCATCAATCATAAGGGAAGAACAAGAGAAGAAAGGAACAAAGGTAGACTACAAAAACAACCAAAAAATGAATTAACAAAACAGTAATATGTAAATATCTATTAATAATCACTTTAAATGTAAATGGTCTAAGTGCTCCAATCAACTGACATAGGGTGACTGAATAAAAAACAAGAGCCACCTTTATGTTGCCTATAGGAGACTCACTTCAGATCTAAAGACATACACAGACTTGAAGTTACAGAATGGAAAAAGATATTCCATGGAAAGGAAAGTAAGAAAAATAAAAGTTAGGGGAGCAATACTTTTATCAGACAAAATGGACTTTTATTTCTTTTTTCAAAATAGACTTTTAAAACAAAAGACAGTAATAAGACACAAAGAACACCATTACATAATGATAAAGGGATCAATCCAACAAAAGGATATAACACATGTAAACATCTAAGCACTGGAGCACCTAAATACATAATGCAAATATTAACAGACATAAAGGAAGATACTGAGAGTAATACGCTAATAGTAGGGGACTATAATACCCCATCTATATGAATAGATAGATCACACAGAGAGAAAATCAATAAGAAAACAATGGCCTTGCATGACATATTAGACCAGATGGACAGCTACATGCAAAAGAATGAAACTAGACCACTTTCTGACACCATACACAAAAATAAAACTCAAAATGGATTAAACACCTAAATGTAAGACCTGAAACCATTAAAATTCTAAAAGAAAACATAGGCAGCAGAGCCTAGTGGTGGGTATTATGGAGGGCACATATTGCATGGAGCACTGGGTGTGGTACATAAACAATGAATTCTGGAACACTGAAAAAAATAAAATAAAATGAAAAAAAAAAGTAAACTTAATCTCACAAAACAAACTGAGGGTTGCTGGGGGGAGGGAGGTTGGGAGAAGGGGGTGGGATTATGGACATTGGGGAGGGTATGTGCTTTGGTGAGTGCTGTGAAGTGTGTAAACCTGGTGATTCACAGACCTGTACCCCTGGGGATAAAAATATATGTTTATAAAAAATAAAAAATTTAAAAAAAAAGTAAATAGATAAAAAGAAATCATAGGCAGTAATCTCTTGGACATTGGCCTTAGCAATATTTTTCTGTATCTGTTTTCTCAAATTCAGGAAACAAAAGCAAAAATAACTTCGGCTCAGGTCATGATCTCGGCGTCCTGGGATCGAGTCCCAGGTCGGGCTCCTTGCTCGGCCGGGAGCCTGCTTCTCCCTCTGCCTCTGCTGCCACTCTGTCTGCCTGTGCTCACTTGCGCGCGCTCTCTCTCTCCCTCTCTCTCTCTCTCTGGCAAACAAATAAATTAAATCTCTAAAAAAAAAAAAAAGTAAATAAACAATTGCAACTACTTCAAACTAATTGGCTTCCGCACAGAAAAAAAAATCAACAAAATGAAAAGACAACCTACTGAATGGAAGAAGATATTTCCAAATGATATCTCCAGTAAGAAGTTATCCAAAAAACCATAAAGAACTTGTACAACTCAACACCAAAAAGGCAAAGAACCCAGTCAAAAATGGGCCAAGGACCTAAACAGACATTGCTCTAAAGGAAATATAAAGATGGCCAAAACATCACAAGTCACCAGGGAAATGCAAATCAAACCACAATGAGTTATCACCTCACACCTGTCAGAATGGCAAGTATCAAAAAGACAAGAAATAACAAGTTTTAATGAGGATATGGAGGAAAGGATATGTAGTGTCCTGCTGGTGGGAATAAAAGTACGTGGAGCCCCTGTAGAAAAAGGTATGGAGGTTCCTCAAAAAATTAAATATAGAAATACCATATGACCCTGTAATTCTAATTCTGTGGAATTAGAAAATGAAATTCCAAATTCTAACTCCATTAGAAAGTGAAAATGCCAAATTTGAAAAGATATATGAACTCCCAAGTTCACTGCAGCATTATTTACAGTAGCCAAGATATGAAAGCAACCTGTGTCCATCAATATATGAGTAAATTAAAAGATATATATATTATTCAGTGGAATATTACTCAGTCTTAAGAAATGAAATTTTGACATTTGCAACATTTTGAGTAAACCTAGAGGTTATTATGCTAAGTGACATAAGACAGACAGAAAAAGACCAATAACCATATGCTTTCACTCATATGTGGAATCTAAGAAATAAAACAAGAAACAAACAAAAAACAGAAACAAACTCAATAGAGAACAAACTGGTGGTTGTCAGAAGGAAGGAGGTTTAGCAGATGGGTAAAATAGGTGTAGAGGCATAAGAGACACAAACTTCCAGTTATAAAATAATTTACAGGGATGAAAAGTACAGCACAGGGAATATAGTCAGTAATATTGCAACAACTTTGTATGGTGACAAATGGTAATTACACTTATGGTGGTGGTAATTACACTTACAGTAATTATATACATTATCATCATTTCATAATGTATATAATTATCAAATCACTATGTTGTATATCTGATACTAACAAAATATTGTATGGAACTCTACTTCCAAAATATTAAAGACTTTGGCCAGTGGGGAAGGCGGCAGGCTTCATAAACACAAATGCATGAGGCCAGACCAAGACAACCCTACGGGATATCCCTCAGCTCTCCTGCTGGGGCTTTCCATTTTTCCTCAAGCCAGAGGCCAAGAGAGCCCATTATTTTGTCCAACAGGTCATCCTTGGGGGCAGAGAGTAAGGTGGAAAAGGTTTAAGAGTTAATCTTGAAGGGCAAAAGGAAGATATTCAACAGGACCTAAAAGAGGACGGGAATCCTGGCAGAAGAACCTGGCCAGACTTTATGAAACAGAACACATCTGAACTAAGTCTCAAACAAGGATTTTCATGATGGAGATGATGTTTTAGGTGGCATGAAGAATACATGCAAAGCTATGAGTAATAAAAATCCATGGCTGTTCAGGTGGAATTTGAAAATCAGATATGCAGGGAGATAAAAAATAAAGTACTGGGGTCAAGCTAAGGATCAGGTTTTATTTTCTCTCATCTTAACATGTACCGCAGTATTAATGGCAGAGTCTCAAAGAACATGACAGATGAGCCATTGTTATACCATGAAAAATCAGCAGCACAAGGACAAACAAATAGGAAAGAAGTTAAGAAACACAGATAAACCTCAAATCAGAGGAAATCAAAACTGATGTTATAAACTAGTCACAAAGCAATGAAAAGAACATATCATAAATCAAATACATTAAAATCCATGACTGTTATAAAGTTATAACAGTTATAAAGAATAACTTTTTGTTCATATATTTTCTTTACTTTCTCCACATCTTCCTTTAGTTCTTTGAGCATCTTTAAGACCATTGGTCTATAGTTTTTAATTAGTATATCTGCCTTTAGGTCTTTTTCAGGAACAGTGTCTATTGATGAATATTTTTTAAAAAGATTTTATTAATTTTGACAGAGAGAGACACAGCAAGAGGGAACACAAGCAGGGGGAGTGAGAGAAGAAGAAGCAGGCTTCCCACAGAGAGAGGAGCCCCATGTAGGACTCGATCCCAGGACCCATCATGACCCGAGCCAAAGGCAAATGCCTAAGACTAAGCCACCCAGGCACCCTATTGATAGATTTTTAAAAAAAAAAAAATTTTTTTTAAAGTAGGCTCCATGCCTAATGTGTGGGGCTTTGAACTCACAATCCAATATCAAAAGACACATGCTCCACGGAGCCAGCCAAGCACCCTGATGATTTTTTTTTTCCATTGAATGGTTCACAATTTCCTGTTTCTTTGTATGCCTTATGACTTTTTATGTTGAAAACTGAACACGTGTCATCACTTCTCAGCCTTTTGGCTAAGAGCAAGCAAAAACTGAACATTTGAATCTAACAGTATAGTAACTCTGGAAATCAGATTCTCTCCTTTCCCCAGGGTATGCTATTTCTTGTTATTCTTTTTGTTTATTGTTTTTGCTTTTTATTATTAAAGGCTGTCTCTGTGCTGAGGATCAGCCTGCCATGTAAACCGAAGGTTTAACAGTCTTTTCTGAGCCTTTCCCTGGGCACGCATTCTCACTTCCCAAACTTCCCCATGTATGTAGTTGTTTTTCAATGCCCTGGTCTTCAATGTATGATTGCCAAATGGGGAAAAAGAGAAAAATGAAATGGGAGTGGGGTGGTGGACAGCTGTCACTTTAAATCCCCTGAAGCCACTTTGGCTGGATGGGAAGGGACTTGAAACAATAGGAATGCCTCAACAACAATGGCTGCCCAACTCTGTCTGCAACACTGTGCTCCGGAGCAGGAATTAGCAATCAACACAGATTCTTGATATTTGGAAGACAGGGTACTTTTTGTCTACCCGACAATTGCAGGCTCTGTGCAAGATGCTCTAGGACCAGTGCACAGCTGCCTGCCATGTGGCTAGGGATAAAGAATGGATAGCTGCTACTGTGCTAAGAGCTGAAATTAATGGAAATAAACTGCAGTTTATCCTCCAAATCTTCCTCTGGAAGCTGCAAACCCTCAGTAATCTCCAGAATTCCAGAAATCATTATATCAGACAGATCTGGCCAGTGAAATCCCTGTCTAGGTGGGGAAACAGATTCTGGATGTTTCCTTACTCTGCCATCTTCCCAGAACTCCTCTCCTCCATAATGATTCTTTTTTTTTCCCTCCGTAATGATTCTTTTTTTTTTTTAAGATTTTTTATTTATTTCTTTGACAGAGAGAAATCACAAGTAGATGGAGAGGCAGGCAGAGAGAGAGAGAGGGAAGCAGGCTCCCTGCTGAGCAGAGAGCCCGATGTGGGACTCGATCCCAGGACACTGAGATCATGACCCAAGCTGAAGGCAGCAGCCCAACCCACTGAGCCACCCAGGTGCCCCCCTCCGTAATGATTCTTGAAAATACAAATTAGTATCATATTTTCCCATTGGAAACTGTATCTATTTAAGTACAAAGGAATCTCTCTCATTCTTGAATCCATTAACTGTGATTCACCCAAATTATCACCCTACAGATATACTTTTCTTTTTAATTTTCAGAAAACAGAAATATGTGAAATAATGTTAAAATAATCAGAGACTCTAATAATATCAAGTGAAAGAAGTTAAAATTATTTATTCAAAAAATATTTGTAGAGTGCCTACTAAGGCAAAATACTGTGCTAGGCACCACTCCCACTGTTTAAAGATAACTGTTAACCTTACGTTGCACAATAACTTCTTCATTAGAACTGTTTTATTCAGGGGCACCTGGATGGCTCAGTCAGTTAAGTGTCTGCCTTCAACTGAGGTCATGATCTTGGGGCCCTAGGGTAGAACACTACACCGGGCTCCCTGCTCAGTAAAAAGCCTATTTCTCACTCTGCTTGCTGCTTCCCCTGCTTGTGCTCTCTGACAAATAAATAAATACAATCTTGAAAAAAAAAATTAGAAGTATTTCACTCAAAGCCAGGGTTTTAGATCCATATAGCCAGTAACATTTACTAAGCAATTATTTTGTGTTAGGCTCTCTTCTTAGCACATTAAAAGTGTTTATTACTCCTCAGAACACATTTATGGGGGTAGTTACTATTATTATCATTCTCTAAATTTCACAGAAGAAAACTGAAGTCCCACAGGTACTAAGTATTCCTAAAACCTTTTCTTTCTTTTTTTTTTTTTTAAGATTTTATTTATTTATTTGAGAGAGAGACAGTGAGAGAGAGAGCATGAGTGAGGAGAAGGTCAGAGGGAGAAGCAGACTCCCCATGCAGCTGGGGGCCCGATGTGGGACTCGATCCTGGGACTCCGGGATCATGACCTGAGCCGAAGGCAGTCGTCCAACCAACTGAGCCACCCAGGCGTCCCAAAACCTTTTCTTTTTTTTGAAATTTTATTTATTTGTTTGATAGAGATCACAAGTAGGCAAAGCACCAGGCAGTGGGTGGGGAAAGCAGGCTCCCTGCTGAGCAGAGAGCCCGATACATGACTCAATCCCAGGACCCTGAGATCATGACCTAAGCCGAAGGCAGAGGCTTAATCCACTGAGCCGCCCAGGCGCCCCGTGTACTAAGTATTTCTAAACAAAGCTGTTGCTCTTAACCACTGTGATACCTGTAGCTAACAAAGTAACTGTTTGGAGTTACCAGTAAGGGTTCAACCGGTTACAAGTAGCTATTCAACTCACCTGCTGAACACTAAGCTATTACCCTACAATTTACAACTGTCTTCATGGCTTCCTTGTTTTCTGTTGTTTTTGCTCTACACTGGGAGAAACTTTACCAAGTCTCATTTTAGTATTTCTGACTAGAATTTTCAGTAATATTTTGTTATATTTTGGCCAAAAACAATGAACTCCGATCCTACTGCCATTAGTTAATCACTTTTGGAGTTTTCTGCTCCATTAACCTTTTCAGTGTGTGTAAAGAGAATTATAATCTAATCCCCAAATTTCACCCACACGGCCATTATTAAATGACCAGAATCTAAAGCCTTATTAGAGATACACACAAATATATTTTTTTCTTTGTGATTTTTCAAATTATAAAGAATGTTCACTTTTTGTATCCAAAAAAAAAAAAAAATCCAACAATGCTAACCTTGCTTTCCTCACCCCTAACCCTACTCATTCAGGTGTCTGACAGGTAGCCTTCAGGTACTTAGGCAGAAAAGGCTATATCTAACAAGTATGTCCCTCCATACCTTTCTCCATATATAGAAGGATAGATAGTTCTTTGTTTTTGTCTGTTTTCACTGAAATAGATACATACAATATACACCAACTTCAAACTTGTTTTTTATCACATATTATACCATGAACATTCAGGTTATTTGCCACATATATAATTTTTCCTTTTGTCATGCATACACGCCACAGCCATAGTTACCCAAATACAATTTAAAATAATTGGGATATCACTCATGTTGTGGGGGAAATGCTTTATTTCCTTTTTATTGACTTTCCTTTTCTCCCCTCCTCTTTCTTTCCTTCTACATTAACCCCACACCTTCGGGTAACATGTTAACAACTGGCATCATTTCTTGTTCTTCCAACAGTCATAACACACACACACACACACACACACACACACACTTGTATATTTGTGTGTTTTGGTTATTTTTAAATCTTTTTCCTTTTTAAAAAAATTATTTGAGAGAGAAAGAGAATGAGAGAGAGAGAGCACAAGCAGGGGTGAAAAGCAGAGGGACAGCAAACTGCATACTGAGCAGGGAGCTGGATACAGGGCTCAATCCCAGGACCCTGAGATCATGACCAGAGCCGAAGGCAGACACTTAACCAACTGAGTCACACAGGTGTCCTTGGTTGCTTATTTTTAAAATGGGATGTCTTTGGGGCTCCTGGGTGGCTCAGTCAGCTAAGCATCTTTCTTTTTTCTTTTTTAAGATTTTACTTATTTGTCAAAGAGAGAGAGAGAGAGAGCATGAGCAGGGGGAGCAGCAGGCTGAGGGAGAAGCAGGCTTCCCGCTGAGCAAAGGAGCTCAATGCCAGACTCAATCCCAGGACTCTGGTATCGTGACCTGAGCCGACAGATGCTTAACTGACTGAGCCACCCAGGCATCCCAAGCATTGGACTCCTTATTTTGGCTCAGGTCATGACCTCAGGGTCAAGAGATAGAGCCCTATCATCCCGCAATTGGGCTCTGCACTGGGCATGAAACCTGCTCAAGATTCTCTCTCTCCCTCTCCCCCAACCCTCCTCAACCCCACAAGTGTGTGGTCTCTCTCAAAAAAATTTTTTTCTGTAAAATAAAAAAATTTTTTAAAAAGGGATGTTATTATTATATACTTTGTTTTTCTCCGTCAATATCATCTCATGAAAATTCTTCTAAGTCACCTGCAATATATTCCATAGTATAAATGCACCAAAAGTCATTCAACCATTCCCCATAGGAATGGGTAAATCACTTTGTTTCTAGTATTTTCTCCCTAACAGTGTTTCAATAAATATCCTTGGCCATATATCCTTATGTACTGATGTTTTTATTTTTATAGGATAAGTTTCAGAAATGGGGCTGCCAGGTAAAAGGGTCAAATATTTCTTATTTTCAAATAGATTTCTTATTTTGTTTTCCAAAAATTTCCACTGACAATGTATGAGTACCCTTTTCTTTCTATTACTACCAGCAATCAGTATTACTGCCTTTTTTTTTTTTTTTTTTACTGCTCTTAGTTTGAACGATGTAAACTCATATCTCATATCTCATCATTATTGCGGTAACAGTGAATTTGAAATTATCATTTATTTTTTGCCCATTTGGGTTTGCTCTCCTAGAAAGGGCCTATTTATACTTTTTGCCCACTTTTCTACAGGATTGTTTTTCTTTTTCTTGTCAATATAAAAGACTTCCTAGTATACTATATACAGCAGTGCTATATCTGTCACATGCACTGCAAATATGTTTTTCCTCAAAATCTATTGACTTTTAAGTTAAAAGACCTTATATTTAAAAAAAAATTTTTTTTAAATTTAGTTGACAGACAGAGATCACAGGTAGGCAGAGAGGCACGCAGAGAGAAGAAGGAAAGCAGGCTTCCTGCTGAGCAGAGAACCCGATGCAGGGCTTGATCCCAGGACCCTGGGATCATGACCTGAGCCAAAAGCAGAGGCTTTAATCCACTGAGCCACCCAGGTGCCCCAAAAGACCTTATTTTTTTAATTATAGGTTTACAGAAAAACTTAGCAGAAAGTAGAGTCCCCATGCATCTCTTCAGCTCTCTCTCCACTTCTCAGTTTCCCCCAATAATGTCTTGTATTACTGTGCTACATTTGTAACAATAGATGAGACAATAATGATATATTAACTAGAGTCCCATAGTTGAAATTAGGGTTCCTTCTTTGTGTTGTAGAGTTCTATGAATTTTGACATATGTATAATGTGTAATCACATGTATCCATCATTACAATATCATACAGAGCAATTTCACTGCCTTAAAATGCCCTGTATTCTGCCTTGTCATTCCTTCCTCCCTCTCCCCAAAGTGTCATACAATTTGGAATCATAATATGCAGCTTTTTAGATTGGCCTCTTTCACTTAGTAATATGTATTTAGGGTTCTTCCCTGTCTTTTCATGATTTAATAACTAATTTTTTTAAAAAGATTTTATTTATTTATTTGACAGAGATCACAAGTAGGCAAAGAGGCAAGCAGAGAGAGAGGAGGAAACAGGTTCCCTGCTGAGCAGAGAGCCGGATGTGGGGCTGAATCCCAGGACCCTGGGATCATGACCTGAGCCAAAGGCAGAGGCTTGAACCCACTGAGCCATCCAGGCAGCCCAACTCATTTCTTTTTTAACACTGAAGAATATTCCATTGTCTGGATATTCCACAGTTAATCCATTTACATATTGATGGACAATTCTGGTTGCTTTCAAGTTTTGACAATTTAAGCAGCTGAAACATTTCAAGCACAGGTTTTTGTGTGCACAAAAGTTTTCAAATCCTTTGGGTAAATACCAAGGAGCATGACTAACCAAAGTCAACTTTCCGCTCATCTTGCACCATGATCTCCAAGAATCTGTGCATTTCAATCTTTACCTCTGGGTTCCATTCCAAAACTGTCCCCACCTCCGTATGAAGTCCTGTACCAGCTTTCTGTATTAGAACTGCAAGAAAGCCTGAGTGAGGCCTTCTCTGAACTCTCTAGGCCCTGAATGTCAGCTGATCCCATAGCTACTGCTGCCTTTGTTAAGGTAAAGAAAAGGGTGGAATTTAATTGTTATTTATAGGACACTGCAAGACACAAAATTCCACATAGAAGAAATCCAGGGGTGCCCAGGTGGCTCAGTTGTGAAGCCTTTGCCTTCAGCACAGGTCGTGATCTCAGGGTCCTGGGATTGAGCCCCATGTGGGCTCTGCACTCAATGGGAAATCTGTTTCTACCTCTCATCCCTCTGCCCCTCCTCCAGCTCATGCTATCTCTCTGTCTCTCAAGTAAATAAATAAAATCTTAAAAAAAAAAAAAAAAAAGAAAGAAAGAAAGAAAGAAAGAAAGAAAAGAAAAGAAAGAAGAAACCCATTGATAGGAGAGGTTTCATACAAGATATAAATATAATAGTTTGGAACTATTCACGTATAGTTTTGTCATAAAAAGTGCTACAATAACAAACAAAAATTTTAAATATTTTATTATTTATTTGAGAGAGAAAGAAGGAAAGCAAGCACAAGAGAGAGAAAGAGAGAGAGAAGCAGGTTCCCTGCTGATCAGGGAGACTGACACAGGGCTCAATCCTAGAACCCTGGGATCATGACCTGAGCCGAAGGCAGATGCTTAACTGACTGAGGCACTCAGGTGCCCCACAAACAAAAATTTTAAAGGTTCTTAGTAGAAAAGCAGTAAGACTGGGGCTTAGTCAGTTAAGCATCTGACTTTGGGTCAGGTCATGATCTCAGGGTCCTGGGAACAAGCCCCACATCAGGGTTCCTGATCAGTGGTGAACCTGCTTCTCCCTCTCCCTTTCCCTTTGTCCCTTCACCCATTGGTGATCTCTCTCTCTCAAAAAAATTCAAATCTGAAGGAAAAAAACCCAGTAAGACAAACTTATACCAAACATAGACTTTACACCTCAGAAAGAAGTACAATTAAAAGTTAAAGGCCTCAGAAGTGCCATCCTTAACTTGGTAGGGTAGTTTCTGGCACAACATTTTGATATTCTTCCTCTCCAGGGAAATAATTCTCAGTGAAGTATAATGAAGCTTTATACACAGACTCATTTTCATAGTTTTGTAGACCTTCTATTTTGTCTAAAGCCCCACATTATTCAATCATTATACTAGTTTCTTAATTTTTTTGAAATTTATTTATTTATTTATTTATTTAATAGAGATCACAAGTTGACAGAGAGGCAGGCAGAGAGACAGAGGAAAGCAGACTCCCTGCTGAGCAGAGTCCAATGGGGGGCTCAATGCCAGGACCCTGAGATCATGAACTGAGCTGAAGGCAGAGGCTTAACCCATTGAGCCATCCAGGCATCCCATGTTTCTTAATTTCACCTAGTTTCTCAACAGCTTAAAAGAAACATGGAGAAACGCAAATTTATATTTCCCAGTCTAAGCCCTGGTTCCTGAAGGAACCAAGAAAACTGAGCTTTGAGATCACCCAAACACGTCTTTGTTTATGTAAGATTTTGCTATTTTCTAACAATATTGTTTTGTTAAAGACTGTTCACAGGGACAACTGTCTGAATGGCATGTGAGATCTGGTAGGTCCCATATGCAGTTGTCCTACCCTCTGGACATAAAAAAGGAATTCCTGGAATAAAAAGATGGATAGCTAGCTCTACTGCTTTCCTTTTCCTTGCAAAAAGATAGATTCATTAGACACGATCTTGTTAGAAAAGATGAAAGATGGTTTTACTGGAAATGAGTCCAAAGTTCTTTCCATTCCCACAACCTCTTCTAAAAGGACAATCACAAGTGGCTCCTTGACCACATTTTGCCATGTTTTCTGTCATTTCCAGGCCCCAGCTAACTGGATCCCAAGCAAAAGCAAACACATTCAGCATGGGCCTAAGAGAGACTACATTAGGTGACCTACATAAGAATGCTAATATGGTGTGCCAAATTGGATAAAGATTAACTGGCATTATCAACTCTGCTAGGGAGACAGAGCTGCCTCTAACAGTTACAGCTGAATTCTGAGCCATAACAAATAATCTTCCAGGGTCATGTGGCTGGTTGTGTAACCGCAGACAGTTTCCAGTTTCCTATTCCCCCACATAATTTTACATTCACGATCCACTCTGAGTCTGAGTGCCACTCTGAGATAATCTGAGATAGACTGAGATAATCTGATCACCTCCTTCCATGCAGCCTGAAAAAGCCCTATCACAATGGCAAGTTCAACGTTAACAGCAATAAGTACAAAGCAGAAATACTGAGCAGCAGTCACATAGGTGGACCTATTAGCAGTTTGTCCGACAGTTGGTCTGGACAAAAACAATGCCAGTAGCAATACAGAAAGCAGTTTGATTATCAAAGCTGAGGGAGTCTTTGCTAAGTTATAGGCAAAATCTAAGAATAGTAAGCTGTATCACTGACTTAAGGATAGCATACAAAGTAGAGATCCAGGAGAAAGCCTTTATTCTAACAGGTAAAAACTCCAAAAACTAAGATGTCTGCAACAATTGAGGCAAATCAACTGGAAATCAATTAAAAATCCTACAGGGTAGGGGTCAGAAAACTCTATTAAGGACCAGAGAGCAAATATATTAATTAGACTTAGTGGGCCATATGGTCTCTGTCATAACTACTTAACTGCCTTCATAGTACAAAAGCATCCCCTGATACTACATAAATAAATAGGCATGGCCATGTTCCAGTAAAACTTGACTGAAACAGGTGATGGCCAGATTTGGTCCACAGGCCATAGTTTGCCAATCCCTACTAAAGGGCTAAAGTCCTTTTTAGAGCCAACTTCTTAAAAAATACAAGTTGGTTTGTGGGTTTCAAGAGAAAAAAGGGAACAAAGCAAGACTAAAGCAAATCCTGCCTATGTGAAAGTTCTTCTAATCCTTATAAATATATTAAAATTATTTATCACTAAACATAAAAAGAAAGTACATGTATAGATCACTGTGTCCATTTTCTTATAATGACTGATACTGTTAAAGTGATTATTCAATAAACTCCACACTGAATAGTTTATCAGTCATGACAGGTTAAGTAACATTATTGCAGCAAACTACCAAAGTATGGGAGCTTAGAACAACTATTTTTATTTTATTATTTCTGGCTCATGCTACATGTGGGTCAACAGAGGACTCTTGGGGTTGTAGCTTCTCTAAGACCCAGTTGACAGAACAACGTATTTCCAATGTTGTTTCATGGTGTCAGAAGAAAAGAGGGCTTGAAAGGTCATACTCTAGCAACTGAATGTTCAGACATAATTTCTACTCATAACACACTGTACAAAATTAATCACATGGCCCCATCTCACACAACAGGACCAGAAGGTAAAATTCTTTTTTTTTTTAAGATTTTATTTATTTATTTGATGTACACAGAGAAATCACAAGTAGGCAGAGAGGCAGGCAGAGAGAGAAGGGGAAGCAAGCTCCCTGCTGAACAGACAGCCCAATTAGGGACTTGATCCCAGAACCCTGAGATCATGACCCGAGCTGAAGGCAGAGGCTTAACCCACTGAGCCACCCAGGTGCTCCAGAAGGTAAAATTCTATCACAAAGGAGATGAAGAACCATGAATACTCAGTAAGCAGCATGACTGACTATCACATAGCAATAGTTAAACCACTTTACCTAATTGATCACAAAATGAGATTCTTAATGGAAGACATTTCTGGTTAATTGGTTAGCCAGAAACCACAGTCAATTTCACTTAAATTTTAAAATTTTTAATTGTTTGGTATCTTTTTCCTTACTAAGAATTTTTTTTAAAAAGATTTTATTTATTTTGTCAGAGAGAGAGAGAGAGAGAGAGAGTGAGCACAGGCAGACAGAGTGGCAGGCAGAGTCAGAGGGAGAAGCAGGCTCCCCGCGGAGCAAGGAGCCTGATGTGGGACTCGATCCCAGGACGCCGAGATCATGACCTGAGCCGAAGGCAGCTGCTCAACCAACTGAGCCACCCAGGCGTCCCTGTCTAAGAATTCTGAAGTCTGGACTCTGCAGTTATCACCGACCATGGGCTACAACCAGAAACTGCATGGGAAACGGAGTTCTCCAGGAGATAGTGGGGACAGGATTCACAAACGGGTGCTGCCATATTCCACTCTGGGATCAAGCAATATTTCACAATTCCTTAGGTTCCCTACTGTAGTTTTCTAGATCAATTTTGATGGAATAGCAGGTGCTGTTAATGTTAATGCTGTTATGCTGTTAATGTTGTTAATGTTCCATTTATATACACTTGGATTCCTTCCAAGCTGCACGTTGGGCAGCTGTATGCTTTAATTCCCAAAAACCAATACTGGTGTCTCTCTCTCTTTTTAGAGCAGTGCCCTCAGGTTACTGGAACTCCTTTTGAAAGCCAGATGTCCTAAGAGTCAGCCTTAACCAACAGCTGACAGGTACAAGAACACTGATTGGGAATTTCTTTCTTTCTTTTTTTTTTTTTTTTTTTTTGATTGGGAATTTCTTGATCAGGAAGACTCTACAGTGTCTTTAAAGCACCCCCCATGGAACCCTCCTACACTGTTGGTGGGAATGCAAGCTGGTGCAACCACTCTGGAAAACAGCTTGGAGGTTCCTCAAAATGTTGAAAATAGAACTACCCTATGACTCAGCAATTGCACTACTGGGTATTTACCCTAAAGATACAAACGTAGTGATCTGAAGGGGCACGTGCACCCGAATGTTTATAGCAGCAATGTCTACAATAGCCAAACTATGGAAAGAACCTAGCTTTCCATCAACAGATGAATGGATAAAGTAGATGTGGTATATATACACAATGGAATACTATGCAGCCATCAAAAGAAATGAAATCTTGCCATTTGTGATGACGTGGATGGAACTAGAGGGTATCATGCTTAGCGAAATAAGTCAATCGGAGAAAGACAACTATCATATGATCTCCCTGATATGAGGAAGTGGAGATGCAACATGGGGGGTTAAGAGGGGTAAGAGAATAATAAACGAAACAAGATGGGATTGGGAGGGGGACAAACCATAAGTGACTCTTAATCTCACAAAACAAACTGAGGGTTGCTGGGGGAGAGGGTTTGGAAGAGGGGGGTGGGGTCATGGACATTGGGGAGGGTATGTGCTATGGTGAGTGCTGTGAAGTGTGTAAACCTGGCGATTCATAGATCTGTACCCCTGGGGATGAAAATACATTATATGTTTACAAAAAATAAATAAAGCACCGCCCATGAATTTGCTCAGTTTCTTGTTGGTCTCACTCCCCCACCCCACCTATGATTTCTTTCCTGACAATACTTCCTAATAAATTACCTTCACACAACTCCCCATCTTAGAGTCAGTTACTGAGTAAGCCAGCCTGGAAACAGCCCACCCACAGCTTAAGGATAAAAAGGCTAATTGGGGGGCACCTGGGTGGCTCAGTTGGTTAAGCAACTGCCTTCAGCTCAGGTCATGGTCCCAGAGTCCTGGGATCAAGTCCCACATTGGGCTCCCAGCTCCATGGGGAGTCTGCTTCACCCTCTGACCTCCCCTCTCATGCTCTCTCTCTCACTTTGTCTCTCTCTCTCTCAAAATAAATAAATAAAAATCTTTAAAAAAAAAAAAAAAAGGGACGCCTGGGTGGCTCAGTTGGTTGGGCAGCTGCCTTCGGCTCAGGTCATGATCCCAGCGTCCTGGGATTGAGTCCCACATCGGGGTCCTTGCTCGGCAGGGAGCCTGCTTCTCCCTCTGCCTCTGCTGCCACTCTGTCTGCCTGTGCTCGCTCTCTCCCCCCCACCCCCGATAAATAAATAAAATCTTTAAAAAAAAAAAAAGGCTAATTGGTGCTATAGACAGAGGCCAGAATTTGGACTCAGAAGACTCCAAATGACAAAGTTCCAGCTCTACCACTTATTAGATAATGGAACTCTACCAGCCCTTCCAAAATGTAGAAATAATGACACCTACCAAAACAATTTTGAGATAATCAAATAGATGTGTCTATGACAACACATGTGAAAGTACTTTGTAAACCAGCAAATACACTTATGAAGTTAACTCATTTAAGACAGCTGCTTCCCAACTTCGAGTCCCTCCCCCACAACCTGTAATTTTTATTATACTCCCACTTGTCTATCTAATAGAAAATTTATAGAGCAGTGGTTTTCAGATTTTAGCAAGCATGAGAATCACCAGGAGGACTGCTAAAAAGAGTTTGATAGGCCCCACCCCTAGGATTTTTGATTCAGTAGGTATGGGGCAGACCCCAAGAAGCTGCATTTCTAACAAATTCCCTGGTAATACTAATGCTGCTGATCTGGAGACCTCACTTTAAGAATCACTGTTATAGGAAAAACTTCAGCCACTCTCTGCAAAGTGGAATTGATAGAAGCTTACAATGGATCTGCCTTACTATCGAGAAAATTTTTAGGAGAGAAAGACAGTTTAAAAAAAAAACAACTTTGAGAGAAAAAAAACTCGTGAGATTTTCTTTCCAATGCTATGAATGTCCTCATCTTATGAAATAAACGTGTGCAAGCAAAGTTGCCTATAAATACTTCTGAAGAGGAAACTCTATGTTCTATCTCAATCCCATAAGGATTTGCATTTAGTTAAAAAAAAAAAAGAG